>NC_042615.1:13193570-13490331 GCF_901001135.1 Rhinatrema bivittatum | reverse complement strand
GCAGTACGCTGTAAGCTGGGTGCCAGCTCGTGAGCGTGTACATGCTGGGCCGAGGACAGGATTGAAAGTTAGGCTCCCTGCTTAGTTCTGAAAATGCAAAGCTACGTGCATTGCTGCATTCCCCACCCTACCCCTGCCTCCCCCCGTGAGCATCTCTGCTCGATGTGGGTGAAAGCGTGTGCAGAACCCTGCCTGTGCTTTCCAACCAGTGCATGCAGTCTGGTGCCCTGCAGCTGTGTGGCGCTCTCCAGCGATGGTAGCAAAGCCGCTACAAGTTCTTTCTGTGTCAAGCATGGCAGTGACACCGCCAAATAAATACCATTTCACACTTTCCATCGCAGGGAGGCTGTAGCAGATGAATTTTTATTTCCGGTTTTCAGATATAGTTTTGTGTCTAAATATCATTTCCCTCTGCTTGAGTGGCCTGGTTTCCCCTTACCAGATTATAAATAGCCGTGGATGAAAGGCTTCGGGCAAGGTTTACACTTTAGCAGACAGGAGCAATAACACACATTTCGGTCTTGCTTTTCCATACAATCTTTCCCATCCTTATCAAGAGCAGAATCTTGGGTGTTCTGCATTCAATTCTGGAGGACGTAGACGCCTCAGGCTGCAGCCATTCGAATGCAGGTCTTAGAAATGATTCTGGCAGAAAGATGTTTGACAGCTTCAAGAGTGAAAATAATCCTATATCATGTTAAAACCGCGCAGCTCGGAGGGCCCCTGCGTATCTCAGGAAAAGTGAATGCCTAGGGTTTGGGGCTGGATCTTTAACCCATGACCTGCTTGGCTTCACGATGCATTAGAAGAACTGAGTTTAGGAAGCTGCTGGGATGGCAGCTCTTACACTAAGGGGTCGATTTTAAGACCTGCGCGTGCACATCCACGCGCGCGCGGTTCCTGGGGCGCGCGCACACGGACGCGCCGATTTTATAACATCCCTGCGTCGCCACGTGCGTGTTATAAAATGCAATATCCGCGCGCACGTGTGCCCGATTTTATAATCTGTGCGCGCTTGTGCGGGAGGGTATCGTGTAACGTGCGCAGGGGGGAGATTTAAAAAAAAAAAAAATACGCACAGCGACGCATCCCGGCCTTTCCCAGTTCCCTCCCAGTCCACTCTAATTAAGAAGCGGACTGGGAGGGAACTTCCCAAACCCCCTGCCCTAACCTTCCTCCCTGACCCCTAACCCCTTCCTAGCTCGCCTATTTTTTTTTGTTGTTTTTTTTAACTTACCTGCTCTTTCAGAGCAGAAGTAAAGTTAATACGCCCTGGCCAGCGCTTCCCCGGGACAGGGCCTAATGGCCGCTATCCCAGCCGGCCCCCGCCCAGACCACGCCCCCCCCCCCCTTCCTGCACCTTTTGGCTGGCCAGGCGCTCCTGAGCATATCGGGAGATATACGCGTGGCCAGGCCCTTTCGAAAATGCGCCAGGCGCGCGCAGGACCCGGCCACGTGTGCATCCCCCCGGTATTTGCGTGCGCACGCGTTTTAAAATCCGCTCTCTTGAGAAGGACCCGAGAGGTTGGCCCACCCAGCCTCCTATGCGGACACTCTAAATCCAGGCCCGGCTATGTAGGAAACGAGGCTGAAAGGGGGGAAAAATTACGGGCCAATTTTAAAAGGCCCGCGTACATAAAATTCGGGGGTCCTGCGCGCATTGCGCGCATTTTCTAAAGGGCCCGGTGACGCGCGTAAGCCCCGAAATGCACCGAAGCGCCGGACCCTTGGAAAGAGGCGGGGCCGGTGGGGGCGTGGTCTGGGCGGGGCGGACAGGGAGAGCGCCATTGGAACCTGTCCCAGGGAAGTGCGTGCCGGCAGCAGGCCGGCGCACAGAAGATACTTCTGCTGCAGAGGAAAAGTAGGTAGAAAAATAAAAAAATTGGGGATAGGTAGGGGGTAGTTTAGGGGTCAGGGAGGAGAGGGGAAGAGGGAGGAAGGATAGGGTTAGGGAACTGTGAAAAACAGAAACTGCATCGCCACACGTAAATTAAAAAAAATATTCCCCTGCCTATGGAAGAGGCCACCTGCCCACACATGCGCGTGCGGATATTAAAATCTGGCGCGCATGTGTGCGCGGGAATCGTGTTTTGTAACATAGCTGCATCCATGTGCGCGTGCGTTTTCTAAAAAATCTACCCCTTAATGAATTAAAATGTGATGCATTTGTTCCAAAAGGCAGAAAGGCTAATGCTGCATGGGAGTTCAGGAAGGCTCACACGGGGGCGGAAATTACATAATATAAAGTTTTGTTTGTGGATCCACATGTTTATTAACTCCTTCAAAAAAGTGAAGCAGATTTGTGAGGCAAGACTTGCCCTGGGTAAAGCCATGCTGACTTTGTTCCATTAAACCATGTCTTTCTATATGTTCTGTGATTTTGATGTTTAGAACACTTTCCACTATTTTTCCTGGCACTGAGGTCAGGCTAACCGGTCTGTAGTTTCCCGGACCGCCCCTGGAGCCCTTTTTAAATATTGGGGTTACATTAGCCACCTCCAGTCTTCAGGTACAATGGATGATTTTAATGATAGGTTACAAATTTTTACTAATAGGTCTGAAATTTCATGTTTTAGTTCCTTCAGAACTCTGGGGTGTATACCATCCGGTCCAGGTGATTTACTACTCTTCAGTTTGTCAATCAGTCCTACCACATCTTCTAGGTTCACAGTGATTTGATTCAGTCCATCTGAATCATTACCCATGAAAACCTTCTCCATTACGGGTACCTCCCCAACATCCTCTTCAGTAAACACTGAAGCAAAGAAATCATTTAATCTTTCCATGATGGCCTTATCTTCTCTAAGTGCCCCTTTAACCCCTCGATCATCTAATGGTCCAACTGACTCCCTCACAGGCTTTCTACTTCGGATATATTTAAAAAAGTTTTTACTGTGAGTTTTTGCCTCTACAGCCAACTTCTTTTCAAATTCTCTCTTAGCCTGTCTTATCAATGTCTTACATTTAACTTGCCAATGTTTATGCTTTATCCTATTTTCTTCTGTTGGATCCTTCTTCCAATTTTTGAATGAAGATCTTTTGGCTAAAATAGCTTCTTTCACCTCCCCTTTTAATCATGCTGGTAATTGTTTTGCTTTCTTTCCACCTTTCTTAATGTGTGGAATACATCTGGACTGTGCTTCTAGAATGGTATTTTTTAACAATGACCACGCCTCTTGGACATTTTTTACTTTTGTAGCTGCTCCTTTCAGTTTTTTTCTAATAATTTTTCTCATTTTATCAAAGTTTCCCTTTTGAAAGTTTAGCACGAGAGCCGTGGATTTGCATACTGAGCAGAATGACTGGCATCTCCCATACCACTCTGCTACATCCCTCATGCTATACCTTGAGGGTTTTGCACCACTCAGCCTTGGTGCCTTGGGTTCTTTTTGCCTCTGTGCCTTGCTGCCTTACAAAGGACCTCACACCTTGAGGTGTTCTTGCCAGGCCTGGGGGCTGCTGTGCACCTCTCGTGTTCTTTTGAAGTCTTGATGTCACTCTTTCTGCTGCTTGGTCTTTTGTTCAGTGCCTTGGGGAGTTTTTTTTTCCTGCCACCTTTTTTGCTTTGTTCCCACTTCATGGTGTCTTGGCATGCTGATGCCACGTTTGGTGCCACTTTGCCTCTCGTGATGCCAGCGATAGTTTGTTCATGTCACCATTGCTGGTACCTTCTTTTGGACCCTTGGGGTACTTTTCCCATATTAGCTTTCTTCTTTGCTCCTCTGGCGATTCCTTCGACGACTCCTGCCAATGCTGGCACACCTTTGCTTTTTTTTATGGAGCCTTAGGCTTTTTTTGCCACTTTTGGTGCCATTTTGCCACAATCTAGGTACCTTGGAGTTTGCTATGAGAATTTTCATCAGAAGTTACAGAGAAGTTTAGCTAATCACCACATCTTGCTGAACCAAGGTGCTTCTCGGATACGTTTTCTTGCTCCTCAAGTTTCAAGTTTGCAATCAGCTAATGCTCCTCTTGTAAAGGATAATGG
This sequence comes from Rhinatrema bivittatum, assembly GCF_901001135.1. NCBI lineage: Eukaryota > Metazoa > Chordata > Amphibia > Gymnophiona > Rhinatrematidae > Rhinatrema > Rhinatrema bivittatum. The sequence continues at coordinate 13,486,343 of NC_042615.1, read as the reverse complement.
TTTTTCTCCATTCTAAAGTAGATGTTACGAAAAACAGCTTGAGATATAAAAACCAGGATTGCTGATTTCCCTAGAGGGACAACGATTTGCCCCCATTGCATGCAAATATTTTTCACGCAGTATTCATTGTGGATATCCTGGAAACTGGGTAAGAACTGGGATAAGAGCCCCTGCTCTAAGGTTCCAAATCATTGTGATACAAACTCCATCAGAGTTGACAATACCTATCTCTTTGTTCTTAACAACTAAAAACGCAGTTTCCCAGAATCCGGTGAGAGGAAAGAAAGTCCCTAATCAACAAGACGCCTTGCCTGCCTCAGGGGCCTGCAATCTGTTGCATTTGATTAAACTGGACAGAATGTCTCCTTGCATCAATTGATCAATCAATGTTTCCTCTCGCCGGATCCTGGGAAGCTGTGCTTGGAGTTGTTGGGAACAAGGAGATAAGCACCATACACTTGAGTAACAGTATTGTCAACGATGATGGAATTTGCATCGCAGTGATTTAGAACCTAAGTCTTTATGGGAGATACAATATATGTGGTACATTGGATATATTGCTAACAATGAACTCTAGCGATAAGCTTGGATGTATATCTACAGAAACAACATATCGAGGTGAGCTTGGAAGTTTTTATTAAATCAGGTCAATGGGATCCAAGACAATTAAGTTATAATTGTTACCTTATAAGTTTGCCTTAAGTTATATCACTGTTTCTGTTTTCAGTTGTTTTATGTATTAATTTTCAACTATTATTATCTTGTTCTATGTATAACGCTAGGGCGTACGTTTTTCGTTCTCTGTACACTGACGCGACATCTCTGATGAGCGGCGGTATATAAAAACCAATAAATAAATAAATAATTATTGCTCAGGCCTCAATATCCACACTTAAGGCCCGAGATCGTGGTGCATTCTATAGAAAACACTCATCTCCCCCCATGCCCTGCATTCACTCTTCTGTCTTCTGCTTTGTAAATGTGCTATAGGCAAGTGTTCCCTCCCTCACAATCGTGAGCCTGCTCCTCCTCTCTGGCACCCAGCCAAGCTTCTACAAATATAGGACTATCTCTGTTTTTCTGCCTTGCCAGCTTTCACTTTGTTTTTTTATGCAGCTCGTTAGCTAATAATTTGTGAGGCCATCCCAGGGTGCTAGGTCATGAGCTTCGCCTCTTTGTCATGCATCATGTCAGAGAAGCGTGCTTCATTCATCTCAAATGTCTTCCCTTCTTCCGTAACCCAGCTTCGCCAGGGCCGCGCCACTGGTTGTGCCTGGTAGCAATTATCTGCCTTCCTTAGTAGAAACTTGCTTTTTTTTTTTTTTTCTTCCCCCCCTCCCCCGCTCCTTGCACTCTGTCACACACCGACGTGCAAATTAAAAATGCTAAAGATTTTTGGAGTCGCCATAAATCTACGTGGATTTCCAAAGACAGGGCTGGAAGTGGATTCTCGTGCTGACAAATGAGGCAAACCAGCAAGCAAAATAAGAGAAGAAGAAAAAAAAAAAAAGAGAGAAAGAGAGAAGCTGGCTAAACCGGTCATTTTCTGGTTCCTAATGCATATCTGTTTTTATACCTTGTGTGCACCTTTAGAATGACTCAGAACCCTGCAATTAAGAGCATTGGCAAGGACCGTGTTTTTAAATACTAATAAAACATCTGCATTGTTAAAAGAGTAAACTGGAATTCGTACAGCCCCTGTCCCACGCAGAGACACACGAAACCCCCCTCCTACCTGGGGGGATGTGCACCCTAGTGGCCAACTGGCTCCAGAGTTTTGGGACAGGCTGATCCAGTCCTGGTTTTACCCCCACTGGCAACCAATTACGTGTGTAAGGATTTGCAAAGCACTTCCCTAGGGACCTTTATTTTCAGGTTTTTTTTGTTTAATTTTTTTCCAGGGAATTTATCAGTGTTTTATAAAAACAAGAGCAAAAACAGAAGAAAATCAGTTGGAAAAATATTTTTCAGGGTAAATATCAGAGTTTATATTGGTGGACAGAATCAATGACAGTAAAAAAAAAATATAGAGATCCATATTCAGCCACTATCCAGCTGAGCAAGTAAGCGGTCAAGGGAGCGTTACATTAAGATAGACTTAACTTCATATAGCATGTATTATATTGGAGAACTTCCTTACCTGATAATTTCATTTTCCTTAGTGTAGACAGATGGACTCAGGACCAGTGGGTTTTAGGGATGTGAATCGGGCTTCGGACGATTGAAAATATCGTCGATATTTTCAAAATCGTCAGAAATTGGGGGCTCCCCCAAAACGATACGAAAACCCCACAATATTGTTCGTGGGGTTTTCGTATTGTTTTCTTATCGTATCGTTTTCTTTCGTATCGTTTTCTTATCGTTTTGGGGGAGGGTGGGAAAAACGGCAAACAAAAATAACCCCTAAACCCACCCCGACCCTTTAAAACTAATCCCTTAGCTTCCCCCACCCTCCCGACCCCCCCAAAAACTTTTTACAGGTACCTGGTGGTCCAGTGGGGGTCTCGGGAGCGATGGCACCGGCCATCCAGTGCTCCCTCCATGTGACAGGGGCCGGCCAATGGCACGGATACCCTGTCACATGGTAAGGGCAAAGGCCATCGGCGCCATTTTTATTAGTGGCAGCCGACGGCCCGGGAGCGGCAGATTGCTCCCGGGACCCCCACTGGACCACCAGGTACCTGTAAAAAGTTTTTTGGGGGGTCAGGAGGGTGGGGGAAGCTAAGGGATTAGTTTTAAAGGGTCGGGGTGGGTTTAGGGGTTATTTTTGTGTGCCGTTTTTCCCGCCTTCCCCCAAAACGATGAGAACCCCCACGAACAATTTCGTGGGGTTTTCCTATCGTTTTGGGGGGAGCCCCCGATTTCTGACGATTTTGAAAATATCGTACGATATTTTCAATCGTCCGAAGCCCAATTCACATCCCTAAAATAGCTGCCTGGGCGCACGTGTAGGGGGCGCATATTCCGGCTCGTGCCCGACTATAACATACGCACAATCATGCACACGTGGTATAAAGCAGGCTGCATGCACGTACATGCGTGCACTATTTTATATGGACTCGTGCACGTGCGCGCAGAAGCCGCCTCTACCGCATTGGGGGGCTGGGGATTTCAGTAAACACACTGACGCAATTACCAGTTTCCCCAGTTCGTTCAAGTAAAGGACAGGACTTTCCAACCCCCCCCCCCCCCCCCGAATTAATTAGCCTCCCTCTTACCCTGTCAGCTCCTACCCTTAAAATCCCGCTGACTAGCCTGGCCTTTTCTTTAGTTTATCACTTACACCGCCATCCACGGCAGCAGCAGGGGACCCGGCGCGCGCTTTTGCACGGAAATACTTATTTATTTATTTATTTATTTTAAGTTTTTCTATACCGGCATTCGCGATAAATATCGCATCATGTCGGTTTACAATTAACAAGTGGAGAGGGAACAAAAAAGGTAATAAATAACATTGATCCTAATAATAATGGTAATAGTAAACATTAAACAAGTGAAAGCTAAGGGTTGCAGTTACAATAAAACAAGGGCGTAATACAACTTGGAACAGAGAAAAGAAGCTGGGGTTTTAATAGAGAGAACATATATGCCTATCAATGCATTTGTAGCATACTTATCTGCACTTATCTGCACTTCTCATATTAAAGTCCTGCAATGCTCATGTCCTGCCCATTCCCCACCCAGAGCCCCCCACTTGCCTGCGTAACAGGAGATATGCACATACATGGGTGATTTTATTCCACAACTGCAACATATTTACACCTGAATTATTTATTAGGTAGTAGGCTCAGGGCTTCTGATTTTAGGTTTTAACCAATAGAAGACCCTCCAACGCAAAAACAAAAATAACATTGATGTGTATTGGATAAACACTGGCAAAACGCCACTTCCTCTATTGCTCTCTCAGCCCTCCCCTTGGTCCTCCGCTCTGTTTTGTGCCTTTTTCGCCCTGGCGACTCCTCCTCTGCCCAAATATATGCACTTAATGGAACCAGAAAAGCACCCCCCAGGCCACGAAAACACCCATAAACGCTGATTTCTGCGCACTCTCCAAAAACCCCTAATTAGCTGGAAAATAAACACCTCCATGTACATTGCAGGAAGGCCAGGAGCCTGATTACCTTACCCCCTTGAATGATGCGTGCATGGGGATAACTTGTGCAATCCGCTCCCTGGTAGGACAGCGACTAACCCAGTCCTTGCACTAAATGAGAATAAAACGCAGGCAGCTCTGTCCAGCGATCGCAGAGCGCGCACAGCATGGAAGGATCAGCCGCCTGGAGAGACTGAATCCGACTGCCCGCGCAGCGGGAGCGAGAATGAGCGGTGTGGGATTGAGGGGCAAAAGGAGGGCATTAGGGATTGGGGGCTGAGAAGCTAAGCCTGAGCTAGGGGGAAACTCTTTGGGAAGGGTGGGGGAGCTGCAGGGGCCTCCCTGTGGCCCTTGTGACAATGACAAACATTATTTCCTCTCCCACGGGGGAGGGGGCAAATCTGTGCTTCCCAGCCAGGTGCCGGGGTTTGGGGAACCCGCCTGCCTGCACTGAACCCCCGGTTTTCTTTCTGGGGTCCCGTTCACCTGCCCGGCTCCACGTGCCTTGCTCATGATTTGCACCACTTGTCTGCTTATCCCCCCTCCCCCCGTGGCACGAGGAGCTGGTGCTGAGCCCCCGGCCTGGAGGAGCAGGCAGCCGCCTGGCTCAGGAGTCACACAGGCGGCCCTTTTGTGTCTTCCCCCCCCCCCAGGGCGTGACTTGTAATAAAGAGGGAGGATTTGCCGGGCCTCCGCTCGGGGTCCCCAGGGTGGCGCTGGGAATGGCCACAGAGGGAGGGGAGGGAGGGGAGGGGAGCAGGCCCCGGGCCTCGTGCGAAGCTCCCCCGCCGCGCTTCCAGCACCTTCCATCCTGCCAGCAGCGAGCGATTGGCAATTAAAAGCCCCTGCTGTCGGCCTAGGGCGGGGACGTCAGCCCGCGCCGGACCCCCCGGCGGAGATCGTGCAGCTCAGAAAAGGCGCCCCAGGCCCAGCTCTGATGGAAAGGGCATCCATGGCAAGAATGGAGGGGGAGGAGGGCCAGGAAGTTTCCTGAATGTGAGGGGGGGGGGGAGGAGGAGGACGCGGGGGATCTGAGTCTGCAGCGCCCCAGGGTGGAGGGGATTCCCTGCCCAGAGTGCAGAGCCTCTCCACCTCCCTCTCTCTCACTCCCCCCACCACCTTTCACTCTCCATGTCCCCTGCCAGCAGACCCCTCTCTCTCCCCTCCCCCCAGGCTTCCCTCCCCTTGGGACGGGCAGCGGCCCCTGCATAAGAGTCAGCGCTCCGGGAGAGGCCCCATCCATGGGCGGCGGCAGCGGCAGCAGCAGCAGCTCCCCCCCCCCCCGGCCCCCTCCCCCGGCCATGCTGGGTGGCAGGAAGTCACGTGATGCTCCCCCCCCCCCCCCTGCCTCAAACACCGCCCGCAAACGACTTCATGGCAGGGGGACCTCCCCCCCTTCCAATATACCGCTTCATACAGGTGGCGTAATGGCGATACGGAAAAAGGAGCGCGCCAGTAAGTAGCGTTTCACCGGCCTGCATGCGATCGACTTAAGGAAAGGGCCATCGAGATGGAAACGCTAGGGCTGCGGATCGGGGCCTTTCAGCTCGCCGCATGCTGGCGCACCCTTCATTGTATTGGGACTCTCTTTTTTTTTTTTTAATTATATTTGATTTTTGCATTATATGATTGCTTTGTGCATTGTTGGATTTTTAAAACTGCAATCCGCCTTGGGCCTGCTGGAAATTGTGGAATATCAAGAACCAGATTAATAAATGAATGAAATAAATGGCAGGGCAGGAGGCGAGGACTGATCGCTCGGTGCTGGGGGGGAAGGGGTGTGCCGGGTGCAGGAGCTTCCACCTACCTGTACCGCTGTGTTAGGAGCGCTCTGCTGTTTCTGGCCCTTCAGGTGCTTACAGAGCCCCGTGGTGAGGGAAGGGGAAAGGACGGCGCTGGAGATCTTGTAAGCTCTTCTGCCTCACATGCAGGCCGATTCAGTACTGTGCGCCCCCGTTTGGACGCGCGTTTTCCACGCGCTATTACCCCTTACTTCGTGGCCAACCCCCCCCTCCAAACTAATAGCGCCGGCAACATGCAAATGCGGGTTGATGAGCCTATTAGGTATTCACCTGCAATACAGAAAGTAAAATGTGCAGCCAAGCCGCACATTTTACTCTCAGAAATTAACGCCTGCCAAAGGCAGGCGTCAGTTTTGGTCGGCACCGGGAAAGTGCACAGAAAAGCAGAAAAAAAACTTCTTTTCTGTACATCCTCCGACTTAATATCATAGCCATATTAAGTCAGAGGCTCCAAAAAAAAAAAAATCGGCCCGCAGGTCGGAAGACAAGACGCTCAATTTTGCCAGCGTCCGTGTTCCGAACCCGTGGCTGTCAGCGGGTTCGACAAGCGACGCCGGTAAAATTAAGCTTCGGCTGTCAAACCCGCTGACAGCCGCCTCCTTATTAGCTGCGGGCCCTCATTTGCATAGCGAATCGCGCGCCCGGGAGAGTGGCCTGGGCGCTCGCCTCCGAGCGCCGGCTCTCCCGCGCAGTTCACTGAATCGGCCTGATGGTGGAGTACAGGAGGAGGAGGGCAGGAAAGTCTGTCCTGGATAAGGGGGAGTCCTGCAGGAGGTCACGCCCTCTGGCTGGCAGCAGGGATGTATCCTTAGCAGTATGGACAGAATAATCGGGGGGCGACTGGATGGTGCGGGTGATCTGTTCCTGCCATCTTGTTCTGTATTACGATGTTACTGTCTTAGTCTATGCTTCCGTGTTTCACTGTAAGGGTCGGACTGAGCTGTAATGGAAAAATATTAACTATACATATCATTTTTTCCCCCCATCTGAGGACTGAAGAAGCATCTTGAGGCGAGCTGTCGCGGCACAATGCATCCACTAATGCATTTCTGAACTTTCAGCGTCTTGCCGCACTATTACCTCGCTAAAAAAGTGAATTAAAATTTAATTCAGTTCCATTTTTTTGCATTGAGTTTGCTCATCGCCTGCTTGTCTGTAATCGGACGAGCCTGCAGGGACTCTGCTGGACTGAATCTGGCTGGCAGCGGGCAAGGCTGCCACTGCAGGGAGATGGTCACCCACTCGTCCGTGCTGTTCTCACATTCTCCGTGGTTTACCCTCCCCCCCCCCCTTTCGGAGGTCACTCCCTGTATCGGGTAAGGGGCCAGCCTCAGGTGCAGCAGAGCTTGGACGAAACTCGTCGCAGCCCTGGGGGCGACCTTCTCCAGGGGGAGCTCGGCCCTTGCCGCGGGACCCAACAGGGAGCGAGCGCAATCACCCAGATGAAAGTATTAACACCGTGCAGCCCCCCCCCCTCTCTGTGGGACCTCCCGGAACGCGGGGGCAGATTGTGGCCCCCGGGGCCACTTTTCTTCCCAGCTTTCTGCCGTTCTCTCAGTCCGCTGAAGGCCTCGGGGGGGAGGGTGGGGGGATCACACATCAAGCCTTGGTTCTCTCCCTCCGCCCTGCTCACGCTGGGGATGTCCTCGCTTTAGGGCACCCCCGACGCTGGGTGAAGACGCTGGAGCCCCTGGTGGGGGAGGGGGCGCTCAACATAGATTTACTGCGACCGAAAATACTTGCAGTCCAGGAAAAATTCTACAATTTATCTTCTTGTCAAAGTACACGGTCCAAAGGTTCAGGGTTTATTGACATCTCTTGATCAGCGTTTGTGCAAGACTGCAGGTGATTTCCAATAAAAACATGCATAATGAGGACAGGTGCCTCGTTCCTCTCTTCTGACTGCTGAATCAACCCAGGCCCCCAGCGGTTAGAAGGTGGGCTCCCAGGGGCCTCGCATCTCCTTATCTCTCTCTCTCTCACTCTTTCTCTCTCCCTCCCTCTCCCTCCTTCTCTCCCTCCCTCTCTCTATCTCACTCAATCTCTCTCTCCCTCTCTCTCTCCTGCCCTCCCTCTCTCTCTCACTCCCTCTCTCACTTCCTTTCTCTCTCCCTCCCTCTCTCTCCCCCTCTCTCTCCCTCCTCTCTCTCTCTCTCTGATGGGCAAAGGGTTGGATTCCTGCTGTAGAAGTCCCTAAAAGTATTCAAAGTCCAAAAAATCTCTTCCTCCTGAGTGGGCAGGAAGTGTTGGCAATAGAATCCCCTCCCAAAAACACAGGAACAAAATCTCTGCAAAGAACGCCTCTCTCTCCGTCCCCGGCAGGCCACTGCTGCCGGCCGCTAGCTGGGCGGCGGGGATGTGCAGTGCCTGATCCTGACCAAGCTCCCAAAAGCAAACCCCCTCTTGGGAAAATTTATTTTATTTTATTTATTTATTTAAAAGAACTTATATACCGCAAATTAAACAGGATCTGTCTGGCTAAGCGGTTTACAAATATATAACATACATAATAAATACACAAATTAAAACAAGTGTAATACATCAAATAAACAATGCATCCAAAACATTAAAACTAACAAAAAAAACGACTTCTAAAAGGTTAATAAAATCAGAGCAGATTTGTTATGTTCATGACAATGAATTCGATAATTGTAAGGGTTGTTAAGTAATGTTGTATGCAGCGGCAAAGAGAGATCTTTTTAAAGCCTTTCTAAACTCTCTTGCATTTGCCAATAAACGAATTTCATCTGGGATGGAATTCCAGAGGATTGCTCCGGCGACTGAAAGTGCACATGAGAAAAAAGCACAAGAGACTCCTCTTCCGCTCTCCCCCCCCAGACCGTCGGGCCAGACCGCAGGGTCACCCAGGCCAGGATAGCGCCCCCTTCCCTTGTATCAGGCCGGGGGACTTGATGGCGAGCTACAGGAGTATCTCCAGCTATTAATGTGTACGTTTACAAGTACATGGTAAATAAGCACAGCTGATGAGAGCAAAATAGATATTTCTGTGCGTGTGTGGGGTATTAGAATGCATGCATGCATGATTTATCTGAAGCCCTGCCAGCTTACTCCCCCAAGAAAAAAAAACCCCTGGCATGTTTTGCCCCTAACCCCTACGTACTGCCCTTAAAGCGAGATGGGCTCATCCATTCCAGAAACGTCTGACCGCTGAGCTAAGGGACATATGTTGGCAAAAGCCCCTTCCCTTCCATGAGAAAAGAAATAAGCCTTTTCATTCCCTTGCTGGGCAGCTCCCTGACATTCCCAGAGATTCACGGGGGGGGGGGGGAGGAAGGAGCATGCGAACGAGTTGGCCAGCGGCTCCCACCAGCTTTGCCGGAACAGCTGTCTCCTATCAGGCGCTGGGAGGCTCCATCCAGCTGCGGGGCTCACAGCTGCTGCAGCTGGCTCGCAGGGGCCCGGACATCAGGGATGTGAAACCTGGGAGAGAATGAGAAAGCAGTGCCCGTCTTGCAGAGCTGCAGAAGGGGGTGACCTGTCCTCTGGCACCTCGTCCCAGTGCTGGAGGGTAACAGCTGTCTCCACTTTCAGGCTACTCACCAGCATGCATTCAGCCACTTTCAGAGAGGTAAATTATTTTAACCACGTTTGGCTTCTGCAGGGCAAAGAGATGTGAAAGCAAAACAAATGGTAGTTAATATCATAAAAGCTGATATTCATCAAAATTAAAAAAAAAATTCTTTATAGTCTGAAAAAAAAGGTATTTGGAGCATGGAGGAGGCTGCATCAGCGTCATAGAGGTAACATTAATGTTCTGCACTCCCCACCAACACCGATTCACCCACACACATGGGTGGCTTGTCTTCTTCTCCAGAGTTCCTCACACCCACCCATGTGCAATGTCCCCACCAACACCGATTCACCCGCACGCATGGGTGGCTTCTCTTCTTCTCCAGAGGTCCTCACACCCGCCCATGTGCACTCTCCCCACCAACACCGATTTACCCACACGCATGGGTGGCTTCTCTTCTTCTCCAGAGGTCCTCACACTCGCCCATGTGCACTCTCCCCACCAACACCGATTCACCCACACGCATGGGTGGCTTGCCTTCTTCTCCAGAGGTCCTCACACCCGCCCATGTGCACTCTTCCCACCAACACCGATTCACCCACACGCATGGGTGGCTTCTCTTCTTCTCCAGAGGTCCTCACACCCGCCCATGTGCACTCTCCCCACCAACACCGATTCACCCACACGCATGGGTGGCTTGCCTTCTTCTCCAGAGGTCCTTACACCCGCCCATGTGCACTCTCCCCACCAACACCGATTCACCCACACGCATGGGTGGCTTGGCTTCTCCAGAGGTCCTCACACCCGCCCATGTGCACTCTCCCCACCAACACCGATTCACCCACACGCATGGGTGGCTTGCCTTCTTCTCCAGAGGTCCTCACACCCGCCCATGTGCACTCTTCCCACCAACACCGATTCACCCACACGCGTGGGTGGCTTCTCTTCTTCTCCAGAGGTCCTCACACCCGCCCATGTGCACTCTCCCCACCAACACCGATTCACCCACACGCATGGGTGGCTTGCCTTCTTCTCCAGAGGTCCTCACACCCGCCTATGTGCACTCTCCCCACCAACACCGATTCACCCAAACGCATGGGTGACTTCTCTTCTTCTCCAGAGGTCCTCACACCCGCCCATGTGCACTCTCCCCACCAACACCGATTCACCCACACGCATGGGTGGCTTGCCTTCTTCTCCAGAGGTCCTCACACGCACCCATGTGCACTCTGCCCACCAACACCAATTCACCTGCATGCATGGGTGGCTTGTCTTCTTCTCCAGAGGTCCTCACACCCACCCATGTGCACTCTCCCCACCAACACCAATTCAACCGCACGCATGCAAGGCTTGTCCTCACCTCCAGGGGTCCTCACACACACCCATATGCACTCTCCCCACCAACACCAATTCACCCGCATGCATGGGTGGCTTGTCTTCTTCTCCAGAGGTCCTCACACCCAACCATGTGCACTTTCCCCACCAACACCGATTCACCCGCACGCATGGGTGGCTTGTCTTCTCCAGAGGTCCTCACACCCAACCATGTGCACTCTCCCCACCAACACCGATTCACCCACACGCATGGGTGGTTTGCCTTCTTCTCCAGAGGTCCTCACACCCGCCTATGTGCACTCTCCCCACCAACACCGATTCACCCACACGCATGGGTGGCTTCTCTTCTTCTCCAGAGGTCCTCACACGCACCCATGTGCACTCTGCCCACCAACACCAATTCACCCGCATGCATGGGTGGCTTGTCTTCTTCTCCAGAGGTCCTCACACCCACCCATGTGCACTCTCCCCACCAACACCAATTCAACCGCACGCATGCAAGGCTTGTCCTCACCTCCAGGGGTCCTCACACGCACCCATATGCACTCTCCCCACCAACACCAATTCACCCGCATGCATGGGTGGCTTGTCTTCTTCTCCAGAGGTCCTCACACCCAACCATGTGCACTCTCCCCACCAACACCGATTCACCCGCATGCATGGGTGGCTTGCCTTCTTCTCCAGAGGTCCTCACACCCAACCATGTGCACTCTCCCCACCAACACCGATTCACCCGCATGCATGGGTGGCTTGTCTTCTTCTCCAGAGGTCCTCACACCCAACCATGTGCACTCTCCCCACCAACACCGATTCACCCACACGCATGGGTGGCTTGCCTTCTTCTCCAGAGGTCCTTACACCCGCCCATGTGCCTCTCCCCACCTACACCGATTCACCCGCACGCATGGGTGGCTTCTCTTCTTCTCCAGAGGTCCTTACACCCGCCCATGTGCACTCTCCCCACCACCGATTCACCCGCACGCATGGGTGCCTTGTGTGCTCCTCTCCCTACAAGTGAGGGCTCGCATTGATTTTTACACCTGAGAGGACGTTTGGGATTTGGAAAGTGTTTTCCTCTTTTTGGTTTGCGAGGAGGTTTAGTACCCACACCTCCTCTTGGTGGGATTTGGGCTATAATTACCCGTTTTGTTTTTCTCAGCATCAGAAATGCCTAACAAGAAGTCTCATCAGAAGAAGTCTGAAGAACAAAGGCAAGATCTTTCAGAGAGCCTCATCTGCATCTCTACCCTCCGGGACACTGGACACAGGCTAGGGATGAACTGGGCTTGTGTGGGGCCTCAGGTTCAGTTTTTGAGACTAAGAGGATCCTCCTCACGCACTGGAAATCCTCTGACCAATCTGGGATAATTTATCAGCTCACTCCCCGAGGGATAAGCTGTAACCTAGGGTCCGGCACTGAGGACACATTCACTGAGGAAAGGCAGAAGAGTCCACACTGTGCACACGCGAGTAGGAGAACAGATGTAAAGGAACTGTTATCTATTTGAGTGAACATTTATTTCTGAAAAGTCACAGTAAAGTTAATTTGAACACCCAATCTGTGCCCTGCCTGTCCCTGCAGCCCCATCACATTCAGAAGATAGTAGTATACAAGAGAAAAAGAAGTGCACCACATTGCCTGGGCCTTGAAGGTCAACCTTCCCCCCAGTAGAAAGGACCCCACCTTGGGATAAGTAAGAGGGGAACATATGCCCATGGAAACAGCCCCATGGAATAAATACTGTTAGGCACTCTGGGGCACATCCAACCAGCCAAGAAAGGGTTACACCCACTCACTGCATGTCCTTGAATATATTGCTTAACCTAGAATTTGCTCAGATTTATAATTTAACCCCTAGAAGAGGAGGTGGTGGGAGAGCAAGGTTCTGGCAACAGCTGCTATGAGGTATGCACAGGGAGGCTAGTTCTATGGGCCAAAACTGACCATCCACACAGATGGTCCAAATATTTTTGTTGTTGCACTGGAGGTGGACCCTTGGCCTGGTTCAGGATTGGTACGGCTCTCTGAGAGTTCCCAGAGGGCAGCTGCCGCCAGGAACCAGAGCACATGAGGAGACAGAGGCTAGCTGCAGCTTCGCCAATAACAGTCCGGCGTCTCCGTGGGTTGAGCCCTTGGATTCCTGGATCGCCTGGGCTTAGGTGGGCCTCTGAGGGTCTCCCAGAGAGGTAGTGGAGAGGTGTGGCACCAAGAGCAAAGGTGCGCGGCTAGTGGAGAACAGATAAGCTAGACCGGAACCGAGTGTACCGGACACTACCGGAACGGAACAGGAACTGAAGGTCCTCTGGTCAGGATAGGCAGCGCCTAGTGGTCTAGCTTGAGGAAGGCCACGGGTAACGTCAGAACTGGCAGGCCTGGTGGTCACAGGAGAAGCAAGGAGAGTGTCTGAGTGGAGCGCAAGGATCAAAGCAAGGGAATCCGTCCGAGGGTGGTCAGCCAAAGCAAGGGTCATTTCCAGGTATCAGTCTGAGCGTGGTCAGTAGCAAGCAGAGGTCAGTTCCAGGTATCAGTCCGAGCGTGGTCAGTATCAAGCTGAGGTCAGATCCAGGCAACGGTCCAAACATGGTCAGAGGCAAGTCGAGGTCAGTACCATGTATCAGTCCGAAAAGGTACAACCTGGGTAGTGGAACATGGAACAGGAATCAGGAACAGACACTGGAACACAGGAAGGACCATGGGAACAAGCACAGGAACAAGGAACGCAGGAACACTGGAAGACACAGGAACACAGGACACAACTAGCTTCACACAAGTGTGATGACCCGTTTGCCAAGGCGAGGAATTGAGGGAAGGCCCTCGCCTTAAATAGGACACTTGGTGATGTCATCGGGAGGCGTCCGGCCCGAGGTTCACGCCCTGGGCCCTTTAAAAGAGCAAGCGCCGGCCACACGCGCGCCTAGGGGCGGGGCCGAGGACATGGAGCCCCTGCGGGAGCTCCGTAGAGAGGTCTGTGATGATGGAGGCAATCGGGGCAGGCGCTGGGGACGCGGAGAGCTGGCCGCTGCTGCCAGGGAGGACGGAACAGAGCCCGTGGAGGGGAGCCCGAGGTGAGCAGGCCCGGTCCCGGCTCCAGCGCAGCCGGGCCGCCCAACATTTGTACTATACAAAAACACCACTGATGGAGTAAAACCACTAATATGTTTACACATCAATCACTCACTGTAATCATGAGACCTGTCTCCAATCAAAAGTGAGAGAGGATAGACAAGAAATAGATATGAGAGTCAGGGATTATCTCATAATTACTTCACCAACTCTGAGCGTGTTCGATGAACTTACAAATTATCATATCCCTGCTCATATGTTGCGCAATTGACTTCATTAGCCGTGTCCCTTCACAGCTATCTTGCTTGTGATTATATTTTTTGTATTTTTTTAATGTAAATAAAAGCAATAACTTCTAGAAAGTAATCTGCAGTTTATGCCGGAGGAGTTTCAGATCTGCAATGTTAACCGTAATGCTCGGTGCTCTACGTGGATCGTGTTTTGAAGGCAGAATCTTCTTCCGGAGCTGATAAAATAACCAGAGCAATAGCTGAAGGAGACGCCAAGACCTCACTGCATCTTCTCCCCACATATTATTAACAGTCTTAGAACAGCAGGTTGTCAACATCACCGCTTCTTAAAGGAACTAACAGATCCTGCCTTCGAAACACGGCCCGTTAAGCATTATGCAGAGATGCACTCCTCCGGCTTAAACCGAGGATTCGTTTCTAGGAGTTACTGTTTTCATTTGCTTAAGAAAATACAAAAAATATAAGCACAAACACGATAACTGTGAAGGGACACGGCTAATGAAGCGAACTGCTGAACATATGAGCAGGGATAGGATGATGATGATGATTCATCGAACACGCTCAGAGTTGGTGAAGTAATTATGAGATAATCCCTGACTCCCATATCTACTCCTTGTTTATCCCAAATAATTGCATGAAAAAAAAATAATAATGTAGACTAAGTGCCTCCAGATGTTAGGCTATCTATGCAACTCTGGAACGCTTCCATGATTTATCTCACGAGGGCTTTACATACACTGACGGCACCACATAATGAGAGTGAAAAAACCCTGACATAATTCAGCATCACAATCCTGTTGCATTGGGAAATTATTCTGAGGTATATTAATGATTGCCCCTTTCTTTCCAACTCTGTCTTTAATGACTGGCTGTAACCACATTTTTAAATATTTGATGAAAATTCAGATCATTAATAAACATTAACTTAAGTAACGCTACTGCTTATATGATCTGTCCGCAGGATTCATGAACCTCACTGCAGGATGCATTTGTCAGCATTAGGTTCCCTTATGCTGTCCAGAAACTCTTCACAGAGCCACAAAGCATTCCTGAGTCTCTGGAGCCCCTCCCTCCCCCAAACCCGGGACAGCCGTCCTCTCTGGAATTATCCCCGTCCTAGCTTGCTCTCTCCTGCCTTGTTGAAAATGTGCCCACAGAAATAGAGCAAGGTGACACAGTAATGGTTAAGTACCTCCCAGCTAGTTGCCCCTCGTCCACTGTATCATAGGGAAGTGCGGGGGGAAAAAAATTGTTTTCGTTTTTGGTTCATTTTCAGGAGGTTATCTTTTCCCTCGAATTTCGGTTTGTGGAGTGTTTGATTCATTTTCTTCGTGAGGAAAAAATGAATCAAACAATCGAAAGAACAATAAAAAAAACAAGGCCAAAAAACAAAAACAAGGCCTGCCGGGACCTCCCGCACACCCGCCCAAAAAAAATGCAGGGGCCAGGATCCCCTCTTGCCCGGTATGGTGGGGATCCGCTAGCGAGGCCTAGGCCCAAGCCAAAGCCTCAGCCTTATGTAGGCCAAGGGACCCGTCTATCGCGCGACCTCAGCCGATAGACGGGTCAGATGCAGACCTCAGCCGATGCCTTGGTCAGATGCAGGCCCGAAGTCTGGGCCTCGGCATAACCCGGAGCCGGGATCCAGGCCCAGGCCTGACGTCGTGACCCAGCCCCAGTGGCTGGCTCCCAACGTCAGGGACTCTGCCCTATCCAGGCGTGATGCTGGGGCCTGGCTTGGAGGCCAGGTCCTGAAGCCAGTGCCTCAGTCTAGGCCCAGAGCCCAGAGCCCAGACCTTGCAGCTGCTCCTCTTCTGATGCCGTCCGCCGGGGGTTGCACCGGAGTTAATTAGCTCTGACGCACTCACCCCAGCATACGGTGCCATTTTGATATACGGCAGTGCCGTAGACCTTGCAGTACATCAAAACTGGCCGGGCCGGGTCGGGTCTTGGCTTTGGGCCTGGGTCTGGGCCGAGGCTCCGGCATTGGGATCCGGATGAAGCCCAGGCATCGGTACCTGGCCTTCAGGTCAGGTTGCAGCATCAGGCCTGGATCCGGGCCAAGGCCCGGCCTTGCCGTTAGGTACTTGACGGTTTAGGTAAGACCTTTTCAGGTCTCGGCTGAGGCCCTAATGCTGGGCCGGGCCTAGGCTGAGACTCCAGCGTTGAGCTCAGGCCTAGGCCACAACCTCTACTTTGGGCCTCGGCCTAAGCCTTAGACAAGGCCCTGGCCTCCGGCCTTCACTTAGGCCTGATGTATTCTTTTCATACTAATGCAATGAATAAGATTTCTTTCATTCGGGGGTCCCTGATTTGATTCTGGGCCCCTCTGAATGAAACAAAATGCCCTTTTTCATTGCATTTTTTAAATGCATTTGAAAGAAGTGCACATCCCTACTCTATCAGCACAGAACCTACCTGACCTTGTGTTCTTATCCCTCCCTTACTCTGTATGGCCCTCCTGGGCATAAGAGATTGTCAAATTACCAGGATAGAGAAGCAATGTTCTTTTGTGGATTGCAAACTGGTTAAAAGACAGGAAACAGAGAATGAGATTAAAAGACAGGAAACAGAGAATGAGATTAAAAGACAGGAAACAGAGAATGAGATTAAAAGTCAGGAAACAGAGAGTGAGATTAAAAGACAGGAAACAGAGAATGAGATTAAAAGTCAGGAAACAGAGAGTGAGATTAAAAGACAGGAAACAGAGAATGAGATTAAAAGTCAGGAAACAGAGAGTGAGATTAAAAGTCAGGAAACAGAGAGTGAGATTAAAAGACAGGAAACAGAGAGTGAGATTAAAAGACAGGAAACAGAGAATGAGATTAAAAGTCAGGAAACAGAGAGTGAGATTAAAAGTCAGGAAACAGAGAGTGAGATTAAAAGACAGGAAACAGAGAATGAGATTAAAAGTCAGGAAACAGAGAGTGAGATTAAAAGTCAGGAAACAGAGAGTGAGATTAAAAGACAGGAAACAGAGAATGAGATTAAAAGACAGGAAACAGAGAGTGAGATTAAAAGACAGGAAACAGAGAATGAGATTAAATGGACAATTTTCTCAGTGGAAAAGGGTAAAGAGTGCAGTGCCTCAGGGATCTGTATTGGGACCGGTGCCTTTCAATATATTTATAAATGATATGGAAAGGAATACGACGAGTGAGATAATCAAATTTGCGGATGATACAAAATTGTTCAGAGTAGTTAAATCACAAGCAGACTGTGATACATTACAGGAAGACCTTGTGAAGCTGGAAGATTGGGCATCCAAATGGCAGATGAAATTTAATGTGGATAAGTGCAAGGTGATGCATATAGAGAAAAATAACCCATGCTATAGTTACACAATGTTGGGTTCCATATCAGGAGCTACAACCCAAGAAAGAGATCTAGGCGTCATAGTGGATAACACATTGAAATTGTCGGTGCAGTGTGCTGCAGCAGTCAAAAAAGCAAACAGAATGTTGGGAATTATTAGAAAGGGAATGGTGAATAAAACGGAAAATGTCATAATGCCTCTGTATCGCTCCATGGTGAGACCGCACCTTGAATACTGTGTACAATTCTGGTCGCCGCATCTCAAAAAAGATATAGGTGCACTGGAGAAAGTGCAGAGAAGAGCTACCAAAATGATTAGGGGCATGGAACGGCTGTTGAATGAGGAAAGGCTAAGGAAGTTAGGACTGTTCAGTTTGGAGAAGAGACAACTGAGGGGGGATATGATAGAGGTCCATAAAATCATGGAAGGACTTGAACAGGATAATGTAAATCAGTTATTTACTCTCTCAGATAATAGAAGGACTAGGGGGCACTCCATGAAGTTAACAAGTAGCTCAATTAAAACAAATCAGAGAAAATTCTTTTTCACTCAATGCATAGTTAAGCTCTGGAATTCATTGTCAGAGGATGTGGTTAGTGCAGTTAGTGTAATTGGGGTGTTTTTTTTTTTTTAAAGGTTTGGATAAGTTCCTAGAGAAGAAGTCCATAAACTGCTATTAATCAATAAGGAATAGTAGCTTGAGATCTATTAAATGTTTGGGTACTTGCTAGGTACTTATGACTTGGATTGGCCACTGTTGGACACAGGATGCTGGGCTTGATGGACCCTTGCGTTGATGCAGTATGGCATGTTCTTATGTTCTTATTCCTCTGCCAGTGACATACAATTAATGATCCTGCCCAGTACAAACCAAGACTCAATCATTGCCAACCTCAATGACTGCTTAAGAAAATTTGCCAGCTGACTACAGCAAAACAAACTAAACCTAAACCCAAAACAAGACAGAGATGCACTGGATCAGGAAAAAATAGCCCACCCAACACTCTGCCAGACTAAATGTAGACTCCTGATCCTAGGCTGTGAAAGAGTCCATGACCTGACGCTGGCCTACCTCAGTAGATCGCTGCTCTCCCTCTACGCTCACAAACTCAGGCAACTCTGCTGGTGCCATCCCTGCACAATTAAAGTCTGGAATTTGTTGCCAGAGGATGTGGTTAGCGCAGTTAGTATAGCTGGGTTTAAAAAAGGATTGGATAAGTTCTTGGAGAAGAAGTCCATTACCTGCTATTAAGTTCACTTAGAGAATAGCCACTGCCATTAGCAATGGTTACATGGAATGGACTTAGTTTTTGGGTACTTGCCAGGTTCTTATGGCCTGGTTTGGCCTCTGTTGGAAACAGGATGCTGGGCTTGATGGACCCTTGGTCTGACCCAGCATGGCAGGTTCTTCTTACCAACACAGGGTGGAAACCTTTTCTAGGTTCAGTCACTGTGGAACTCCATGCCAACTCACGCCAGACTCGCTCCCAGACCTGCTGTCCTTCAGGAAAGCGGGGGAAATCCTGGCTCTTCGAAGCAGCATTCTGCGCCAAACAATGAGCTAAGCCCTACAAAAGACTCTGCACGTAGCCCCTTCAACTTTATCACACTATGGATTCTTGGACTGTATTGTACCATTTACATCGGATGTACCTGCTGTAATCTACTGTACCAGCTGTTTACCTACGGTTAACAGGTAGGTTATGCTATAATTACCATGTTTTCTTCTTCTCTGGGACCAATCTGGCCTAATCTATTTATTCAGGCTCAGAACCAGGGGTGGACAGCGTTGACCCCCTGCCTGCCCCCATGCCCCCAGAATACCAGGAGAGAAACTCACGGTGGAGCAGAAATGACTCCGCACTCCTCTGTGGCAGCCTGCAAGAAATCTGCTTGGGAGACTGGGACAGAAAAATAATTAACATTATATACAGGGTTCCATGAGTCTGTACTTAGTGATTTACCGATTTGGGAGGAAGATGGAGAACTCATTGTACTAATGCAGGTCACATAGCCGGGGAATGTTAACCCCTGGCAGTCTGGTCTGGAGGATGACTTTTTGCTATCAGCCCTCCAGGACCCCTGCTCGATGGCTGAACGGTCAATTCTTGAGACCTGTCCCCTCAAGGATGTCCCTGTGCTGGTTTCCAGTGGGAATCCACTACTCTCCATGCCATGTCCGGATGGGGAGACTCTTTTATTTCCCGTGCTGCTCGCCTTCATTCCCCGGTATCACAGTGGTACCTAGGTAGGGATTTGCATTCATTTTAAATGAACTGCACATCTGAACGAAAGATCCCATTCGGTTCATGCTGAATGGAATGGACTGAAAAGGGCCTTCTACCAAAATACCTGAAATTCGGGGGGCATTTTTGTTCCTCCTTGAGGTCCTCTAACCCTGCTCCTGCTCCACAAAGATAACCGTGGGGACTGGGCCTCCCCACCTGGGGGCTCCCTAAACCCTGTCAACCCCCCTCATTCCCTGGAAAATTGCCAGAACCAGGGACCTATCTGGCCCCCACTTACCCCTTCTGTAGGAGAAGCCAAGGTGCAAAGGACAGCTCTGATGCTCACTTGCTCTGCCCTGACTCTCCAGTGCTTTAAAAATAGCACTGGCGGCCCTGAGGCCGGCTCAAGAATTGACATCATTTTGGTGCCTGTCTCAGGTGTGTCCAGCCCCATTCTGTTGTACAAACGTATGAACATAAAACATAAAACATAGTGATGTCACCTCAGTGCCTGTCTCAGGTGTGTCCGGCCCCATTCTGTTGTACAAACGTATGAACATAAAACATAAAACATAGTGATGTCACCTCAGTGCCTGTCTCAGGTGTGTCCGGCCCCATTCTGTTGTACAAACGTATGAACATAAAACATAAAACACAGTGATGTCACCTCAGTGCCTGTCTCAGGTGTGTCCGGCCCCATTCTGTTGTACAAACGTATGAACATAAACATAAAACACAGTGATGTCACCTCAGTGCCTGTCTCAGGTGTGTCCGGCCCCATTCTGTTGTACAAACGTATGAACATAAAACATAAAACACAGTGATGTCACCTCAGTGCCTGTCTCAGGTGTGTCCGGCCCCATTCTGTTGTACAAACGTATGAACATAAAACATAAAACATAGTGATGTCACCTCAGTGCCTGTCTCAGGTGTGTCCGGCCCCATTCTGTTGTACAAACGTATGAACATAAAACATAAAACATAGTGATGTCACCTCAGTGCCTGTCTCAGGTGTGTCCGGCCCCATTCTGATGTACAAACGTATGAACATAAAACATAAAACATAGTGATGTCACCTCAGTGCTTGTCTCAGGTGTGTCCGGCCCCATTCTGTTGTACAAACGTATGAACATAAAACATAAAACATAGTGATGTCACCTCAGTGCCTGTCTCAGGTGTGTCCGGCCCCATTCTGTTGTACAAACGTATGAACATAAAACATAAAACATAGTGATGTCACCTCAGTGCCTGTCTCAGGTGTGTCCGGCCCCATTCTGTTGTACAAACGTATGAACATAAAACATAAAACACAGTGATGTCACCTCAGTGCCTGTCTCAGGTGTGTCCGGCCCCATTCTGTTGTACAAACGTATGAACATAAAACATAAAACATAGTGATGTCACCTCAGTGCCTGTCTCAGGTGTGTCCGGCCCCATTCTGTTGTACAAATGTATGAACATAAAACATAAAACACAGTGATGTCACCTCAGTGCCTGTCTCAGGTGTGTCCGGCCCCATTCTGATGTACAAACGTATGAACATAAAACATAAAACATAGTGATGTCACCTCAGTGCCTGTCTCAGGTGTGTCCGGCCCCATTCTGTTGTACAAACGTATGAACATAAAACATAAAACATAGTGATGTCACCTCAGTGCTTGTCTCAGGTGTGTCCGGCCCCATTCTGTTGTACAAACGTATGAACATAAAACATAAAACATAGTGATGTCACCTCAGTGCCTGTCTCAGGTGTGTCCGGCCCCATTCTGTTTGTACAAACGTATGAACATAAAACATAAAACATAGTGATGTCACCTCAGTGCCTGTCTCAGGTGTGTCCGGCCCCATTCTGTTGTACAAACGTATGAACATAAAACATAAAACATAGTGATGTCACCTCAGTGCTTGTCTCAGGTGTGTCCGGCCCCATTCTGTTGTACAAACGTATGAACATAAAACATAAAACATAGTGATGTCACCTCAGTGCCTGTCTCAGGTGTGTCCGGCCCCATTCTGTTGTACAAACGTATGAACATAAAACATAAAACATAGTGATGTCACCTCAGTGCCTGTCTCAGGTGTGTCCGGCCCCATTCTGTTGTACAAACGTATGAACATAAAACATAAAACATAGTGATGTCACCTCAGTGCCTGTCTCAGGTGTGTCCGGCCCCATTCTGTTGTACAAACGTATGAACATAAAACATAAAACATAGTGATGTCACCTCAGTGCCTGTCTCAGGTGTGTCCGGCCCCATTCTGTTGTACAAACGTATGAACATAAAACATAGCGATGTCACCTCAGTGCCTGTCTCAGGTGTGTCCGGCCCCATTCTGTTGTACAAACGTATGAACATAAAACATAAAACACAGTGATGTCACCTCAGTGCCTGTCTCAGGTGTGTCCGGCCCCATTCTGTTGTACAAACGTATGAACATAAAACATAAAACATAGTGATGTCACCTCAGTGCCTGTCTCAGGTGTGTCCGGCCCCATTCTGTTGTACAAACGTATGAACATAAAACATAAAACACAGTGATGTCACCTCAGTGCCTGTCTCAGGTGTGTCCGGCCCCATTCTGTTGTACAAACGTATGAACATAAAACATAAAACATAGTGATGTCACCTCAGTGCCTGTCTCAGGTGTGTCCGGCCCCATTCTGTTTGTACAAACGTATGAACATAAAACATAAAACATAGTGATGTCACCTCAGTGCCTGTCTCAGGTGTGTCCGGCCCCATTCTGTTGTACAAACGTATGAACATAAAACATAAAACATAGTGATGTCACCTCAGTGCCTGTCTCAGGTGTGTCCGGCCCCATTCTGTTGTACAAACGTATGAACATAAAACATAAAACATAGTGATGTCACCTCAGTGCCTGTCTCAGGTGTGTCCGGCCCCATTCTGTTGTACAAACGTATGAACATAAAACATAAAACACAGTGATGTCACCTCAGTGCCTGTCTCAGGTGTGTCCGGCCCCATTCTGTTGTACAAACGTATGAACATAAAACATAAAACATAGTGATGTCACCTCAGTGCCTGTCTCAGGTGTGTCCGGCCCCATTCTGATGTACAAACGTATGAACATAAAACATAAAACATAGTGATGTCACCTCAGTGCCTGTCTCAGGTGTGTCCGGCCCCATTCTGTTGTACAAACGTATGAACATAAAACATAAAACATAGTGATGTCACCTCAGTGCCTGTCTCAGGTGTGTCCGGCCCCATTCTGTTGTACAAACGTATGGACATAAAACATAAAACACTAGTGATGTCACCTCAGTGCCTGTCTCAGGTGTGTCCGGCCCCATTCTGTTGTACAAACGTATGAACATAAAACATAAAACATAGTGATGTCACCTCAGTGCCTGTCTCAGGTGTGTCCGGCCCCATTCTGTTGTACAAACGTATGAACATAAAACATAAAACATAGTGATGTCACCTCAGTGCCTGTCTCAGGTGTGTCCGGCCCCATTCTGTTGTACAAACGTATGAACATAAAACATAAAACACAGTGATGTCACCTCAGTGCCTGTCTCAGGTGTGTCCGGCCCCATTCTGTTGTACAAACGTATGGCCATAAAACATAAAACATAGTGATGTCACCTCAGTGCCTGTCTCAGGTGTGTCCGGCCCCATTCTGTTGTACAAACGTATGAACATAAAACATAAAACATAGTGATGTCACCTCAGTGCCTGTCTCAGGTGTGTCCGGCCCCATTCTGTTGTACAAACGTATGAACATAAAACATAAAACACAGTGATGTCACCTCAGTGCCTGTCTCAGGTGTGTCCGGCCCCATTCTGTTGTACAAACGTATGAACATAAAACATAAAACATAGTGATGTCACCTCAGTGCCTGTCTCAGGTGTGTCCGGCCCCATTCTGTTGTACAAACTGTATGAACATAAAACATAGTGATGTCACCTCAGTGCCTGTCTCAGGTGTGTCCGGCCCCATTCTGTTGTACAAACGTATGAACATAAAACATAAAACATAGTGATGTCACCTCAGTGCCTGTCTCAGGTGTGTCCGGCCCCATTCTGTTGTACAAACGTATGAACATAAAACATAAAACATAGTGATGTCACCTCAGTGCCTGTCTCAGGTGTGTCCGGCCCCATTCTGTTGTACAAACGTATGGCACATAAAACATAAAACACAGTGATGTCACCTCAGTGCCTGTCTCAGGTGTGTCCGGCCCCATTCTGTTGTACAAACGTATGAACATAAAACATAAAACATAGTGATGTCACCTCAGTGCCTGTCTCAGGTGTGTCCGGCCCCATTCTGTTGTACAAACGTATGGCCATAAAACATAAAACACAGTGATGTCACCTCAGTGCCTGTCTCAGGTGTGTCCGGCCCCATTCTGTTGTACAAACGTATGAACATAAAACATAAAACATAGTGATGTCACCTCAGTGCCTGTCTCAGGTGTGTCCGGCCCCATTCTGTTGTACAAACGTATGGCCATAAAACATAAAACATAGTGATGTCACCTCAGTGCCTGTCTCAGGTGTGTCCGGCCCCATTCTGTTGTACAAACGTATGAACATAAAACATAAAACACAGTGATGTCACCTCAGTGCCTGTCTCAGGTGTGTCCGGCCCCATTCTGATGTACAAACGTATGAACATAAAACATAAAACATAGTGATGTCACCTCAGTGCCTGTCTCAGGTGTGTCCGGCCCCATTCTGTTGTACAAACGTATGAACATAAAACATAAAACATAGTGATGTCACCTCAGTGCCTGTCTCAGGTGTGTCCGGCCCCATTCTGTTGTACAAACGTATGAACATAAAACATAAAACATAGTGATGTCACCTCAGTGCCTGTCTCAGGTGTGTCCGGCCCCATTCTGATTGTACAAACGTATGAACATAAAACATAAAACATAGTGATGTCACCTCAGTGCCTGTCTCAGGTGTGTCCGGCCCCATTCTGTTGTACAAACGTATGAACATAAAACATAAAACATAGTGATGTCACCTCAGTGCCTGTCTCAGGTGTGTCCGGCCCCATTCTGTTGTACAAACGTATGAACATAAAACATAAAACATAGTGATGTCACCTCAGTGCCTGTCTCAGGTGTGTCCGGCCCCATTCTGATGTACAAACGTATGAACATAAAACATAAAACATAGTGATGTCACCTCAGTGCCTGTCTCAGGTGTGTCCGGCCCCATTCTGTTGTACAAACGTATGAACATAAAACATAAAACATAGTGATGTCACCTCAGTGCCTGTCTCAGGTGTGTCCGGCCCCATTCTGTTGTACAAACGTATGAACATAAAACATAAAACATAGTGATGTCACCTCAGTGCCTGTCTCAGGTGTGTCCGGCCCCATTCTGTTGTACAAACGTATGAACATAAAACATAAAACATAGTGATGTCACCTCAGTGCTTGTCTCAGGTGTGTCCGGCCCCATTCTGTTGTACAAACGTATGAACATAAAACATAAAACACAGTGATGTCACCTCAGTGCCTGTCTCAGGTGTGTCCGGCCCCATTCTGTTGTACAAACGTATGAACATAAAACATAAAACATAGTGATGTCACCTCAGTGCTTGTCTCAGGTGTGTCCGGCCCCATTCTGTTGTACAAACGTATGAACATAAAACATAAAACACAGTGATGTCACCTCAGTGCCTGTCTCAGGTGTGTCCGGCCCCATTCTGTTGTACAAACGTATGAACATAAAACATAAAACATAGTGATGTCACCTCAGTGCCTGTCTCAGGTGTGTCCGGCCCCATTCTGATGTACAAACGTATGAACATAAAACATAAAACATAGTGATGTCACCTCAGTGCCTGTCTCAGGTGTGTCCGGCCCCATTCTGTTGTACAAACGTATGAACATAAAACATAAAACATAGTGATGTCACCTCAGTGCTTGTCTCAGGTGTGTCCGGCCCCATTCTGTTGTACAAACGTATGAACATAAAACATAAAACATAGTGATGTCACCTCAGTGCCTGTCTCAGGTGTGTCCGGCCCCATTCTGTTGTACAAACGTATGAACATAAAACATAAAACATAGTGATGTCACCTCAGTGCCTGTCTCAGGTGTGTCCGGCCCCATTCTGTTGTACAAACGTATGGCCATAAAACATAAAACACAGTGATGTCACCTCAGTGCCTGTCTCAGGTGTGTCCGGCCCCATTCTGTTGTACAAACGTATGAACATAAAACATAAAACATAGTGATGTCACCTCAGTGCCTGTCTCAGGTGTGTCCGGCCCCATTCTGTTGTACAAACGTATGAACATAAAACATAAAACACTAGTGATGTCACCTCAGTGCCTGTCTCAGGTGTGTCCGGCCCCATTCTGTTGTACAAACGTATGAACATAAAACATAAAACATAGTGATGTCACCTCAGTGCCTGTCTCAGGTGTGTCCGGCCCCATTCTGTTGTACAAACGTATGAACATAAAACATAAAACATAGTGATGTCACCTCAGTGCCTGTCTCAGGTGTGTCCGGCCCCATTCTGTTGTACAAACGTATGAACATAAAACATAAAACATAGTGATGTCACCTCAGTGCCTGTCTCAGGTGTGTCCGGCCCCATTCTGTTGTACAAACGTATGAACATAAAACATAAAACATAGTGATGTCACCTCAGTGCCTGTCTCAGGTGTGTCCGGCCCCATTCTGTTGTACAAACGTATGAACATAAAACATAAAACATAGTGATGTCACCTCAGTGCCTGTCTCAGGTGTGTCCGGCCCCATTCTGTTGTACAAACGTATGAACATAAAACATAAAACATAGTGATGTCACCTCAGTGCCTGTCTCAGGTGTGTCCGGCCCCATTCTGTTGTACAAACGTATGAACATAAAACATAGTGATGTCACCTCAGTGCCTGTCTCAGGTGTGTCCGGCCCCATTCTGTTGTACAAACGTATGAACATAAAACATAAAACATAGTGATGTCACCTCAGTGCCTGTCTCAGGTGTGTCCGGCCCCATTCTGTTGTACAAACGTATGAACATAAAACATAAAACATAGTGATGTCACCTCAGTGCCTGTCTCAGGTGTGTCCGGCCCCATTCTGTTGTACAAACGTATGAACATAAAACATAAAACATAGTGATGTCACCTCAGTGCCTGTCTCAGGTGTGTCCGGCCCCATTCTGTTGTACAAACGTATGAACCATAAAACATAAAACATAGTGATGTCACCTCAGTGCCTGTCTCAGGTGTGTCCGGCCCCATTCTGATTGTACAAACGTATGACATAAAACATAAAACACAGTGATGTCACCTCAGTGCCTGTCTCAGGTGTGTCCGGCCCCATTCTGTTGTACAAACGTATGAACATAAAACATAAAACATAGTGATGTCACCTCAGTGCCTGTCTCAGGTGTGTCCGGCCCCATTCTGTTGTACAAACGTATGAACATAAAACATAAACATAGTGATGTCACCTCAGTGCCTGTCTCAGGTGTGTCCGGCCCCATTCTGTTGTACAAACGTATGAACATAAAACATAAAACATAGTGATGTCACCTCAGTGCCTGTCTCAGGTGTGTCCGGCCCCATTCTGTTGTACAAACGTATGAACATAAAACATAAAACATAGTGATGTCACCTCAGTGCCTGTCTCAGGTGTGTCCGGCCCCATTCTGTTGTACAAACGTATGAACATAAAACATAAAACATAGTGATGTCACCTCAGTGCCTGTCTCAGGTGTGTCCGGCCCCATTCTGTTGTACAAACGTATGAACATAAAACATAAAACATAGTGATGTCACCTCAGTGCCTGTCTCAGGTGTGTCCGGCCCCATTCTGTTGTACAAACGTATGAACATAAAACATAAAACATAGTGATGTCACCTCAGTGCCTGTCTCAGGTGTGTCCGGCCCCATTCTGTTGTACAAACGTATGAACATAAAACATAAAACATAGTGATGTCACCTCAGTGCCTGTCTCAGGTGTGTCCGGCCCCATTCTGTTGTACAAACGTATGAACATAAAACATAAAACATAGTGATGTCACCTCAGTGCTTGTCTCAGGTGTGTCCGGCCCCATTCTGTTGTACAAACGTATGAACATAAAACATAGTGATGTCACCTCAGTGCCTGTCTCAGGTGTGTCCGGCCCCATTCTGTTGTACAAACGTATGAACATAAAACATAAAACATAGTGATGTCACCTCAGTGCCTGTCTCAGGTGTGTCCGGCCCCATTCTGTTGTACAAACGTATGAACATAAAACATAAAACATAGTGATGTCACCTCAGTGCCTGTCTCAGGTGTGTCCGGCCCCATTCTGTTGTACAAACGTATGAACATAAAACATAAAACATAGTGATGTCACCTCAGTGCCTGTCTCAGGTGTGTCCGGCCCCATTCTGTTGTACAAACGTATGACCATAAAACATAAAACATAGTGATGTCACCTCAGTGCCTGTCTCAGGTGTGTCCGGCCCCCATTCTGTTGTACAAACGTATGGCCATAAAACATAAAACATAGTGATGTCACCTCAGTGCCTGTCTCAGGTGTGTCCGGCCCCATTCTGTTGTACAAACGTATGGCCATAAAACATAAAACATAGTGATGTCACCTCAGTGCCTGTCTCAGGTGTGTCCGGCCCCATTCTGTTGTACAAACGTATGAACATAAAACATAAAACATAGTGATGTCACCTCAGTGCCTGTCTCAGGTGTGTCCGGCCCCATTCTGTTGTACAAACGTATGAACATAAAACATAAACATAGTGATGTCACCTCAGTGCCTGTCTCAGGTGTGTCCGGCCCCATTCTGTTGTACAAACGTATGAACATAAAACATAAAACATAGTGATGTCACCTCAGTGCCTGTCTCAGGTGTGTCCGGCCCCATTCTGTTGTACAAACGTATGAACATAAAACATAAAACATAGTGATGTCACCTCAGTGCCTGTCTCAGGTGTGTCCGGCCCCATTCTGTTGTACAAACGTATGAACATAAAACATAAAACATAGTGATGTCACCTCAGTGCCTGTCTCAGGTGTGTCCGGCCCCATTCTGTTGTACAAACGTATGAACATAAAACATAAAACATAGTGATGTCACCTCAGTGCCTGTCTCAGGTGTGTCCGGCCCCATTCTGTTGTACAAACGTATGAACATAAAACATAAAACATAGTGATGTCACCTCAGTGCCTGTCTCAGGTGTGTCCGGCCCCATTCTGTTGTACAAACGTATGAACATAAAACATAAAACATAGTGATGTCACCTCAGTGCCTGTCTCAGGTGTGTCCGGCCCCATTCTGTTGTACAAACGTA
This sequence comes from Rhinatrema bivittatum, assembly GCF_901001135.1. Classification (NCBI taxonomy): domain Eukaryota; kingdom Metazoa; phylum Chordata; class Amphibia; order Gymnophiona; family Rhinatrematidae; genus Rhinatrema; species Rhinatrema bivittatum. The sequence continues at coordinate 13,457,417 of NC_042615.1, read as the reverse complement.
TGAACATAAAACATAAAACATAGTGATGTCACCTCAGTGCCTGTCTCAGGTGTGTCCGGCCCCATTCTGTTGTACAAACGTATGAACATAAAACATAAAACATAGTGATGTCACCTCAGTGCCTGTCTCAGGTGTGTCCGGCCCCATTCTGTTGTACAAACGTATGAACATAAAACATAAAACATAGTGATGTCACCTCAGTGCCTGTCTCAGGTGTGTCCGGCCCCATTCTGTTGTACAAACGTATGAACATAAAACATAAAACATAGTGATGTCACCTCAGTGCCTGTCTCAGGTGTGTCCGGCCCCATTCTGTTGTACAAACGTATGAACATAAAACATAAAACATAGTGATGTCACCTCAGTGCCTGTCTCAGGTGTGTCCGGCCCCATTCTGTTGTACAAACGTATGAACATAAAACATAAAACATAGTGATGTCACCTCAGTGCCTGTCTCAGGTGTGTCCGGCCCCATTCTGTTGTACAAACGTATGAACATAAAACATAAAACATAGTGATGTCACCTCAGTGCCTGTCTCAGGTGTGTCCGGCCCCATTCTGTTGTACAAACGTATGGAACATAAAACATAAAACATAGTGATGTCACCTCAGTGCCTGTCTCAGGTGTGTCCGGCCCCATTCTGTTGTACAAACGTATGAACATAAAACATAAAACATAGTGATGTCACCTCAGTGCCTGTCTCAGGTGTGTCCGGCCCCATTCTGTTGTACAAACGTATGAACATAAAACATAAAACATAGTGATGTCACCTCAGTGCCTGTCTCAGGTGTGTCCGGCCCCATTCTGTTGTACAAACGTATGAACATAAAACATAAAACATAGTGATGTCACCTCAGTGCCTGTCTCAGGTGTGTCCGGCCCCATTCTGTTGTACAAACGTATGAACATAAAACATAAAACATAGTGATGTCACCTCAGTGCCTGTCTCAGGTGTGTCCGGCCCCATTCTGTTGTACAAACGTATGAACATAAAACATAAAACATAGTGATGTCACCTCAGTGCCTGTCTCAGGTGTGTCCGGCCCCATTCTGTTGTACAAACGTATGAACATAAAACATAAAACATAGTGATGTCACCTCAGTGCCTGTCTCAGGTGTGTCCGGCCCCATTCTGTTGTACAAACGTATGAACATAAAACATAAAACATAGTGATGTCACCTCAGTGCCTGTCTCAGGTGTGTCCGGCCCCATTCTGTTGTACAAACGTATGACATAAAACATAAAACATAGTGATGTCACCTCACTGCCTGTCTCAGGTGTGTCCGGCCCCATTCTGTTGTACAAACGTATGAACATAAAACATAAAACATAGTGATGTCACCTCAGTGCCTGTCTCAGGTGTGTCCGGCCCCATTCTGTTGTACAAACGTATGAACATAAAACATAAAACATAGTGATGTCACCTCAGTGCCTGTCTCAGGTGTGTCCGGCCCCATTCTGTTGTACAAACGTATGAACATAAAACATAAAACATAGTGATGTCACCTCAGTGCCTGTCTCAGGTGTGTCCGGCCCCATTCTGTTGTACAAACGTATGACATAAAACATAAAACATAGTGATGTCACCTCAGTGCCTGTCTCAGGTGTGTCCGGCCCCATTCTGTTGTACAAACGTATGAACATAAAACATAAAACATAGTGATGTCACCTCAGTGCCTGTCTCAGGTGTGTCCGGCCCCATTCTGTTGTACAAACGTATGAACATAAAACATAAAACATAGTGATGTCACCTCAGTGCCTGTCTCAGGTGTGTCCGGCCCCATTCTGTTGTACAAACGTATGGACATAAAACATAAAACATAGTGATGTCACCTCAGTGCCTGTCTCAGGTGTGTCCGGCCCCATTCTGTTGTACAAACGTATGAACATAAAACATAAAACATAGTGATGTCACCTCAGTGCCTGTCTCAGGTGTGTCCGGCCCCATTCTGTTGTACAAACGTATGGACATAAAACATAAAACATAGTGATGTCACCTCAGTGCCTGTCTCAGGTGTGTCCGGCCCCATTCTGTTGTACAAACGTATGAACATAAAACATAAAACATAGTGATGTCACCTCAGTGCCTGTCTCAGGTGTGTCCGGCCCCATTCTGTTGTACAAACGTATGAACATAAAACATAAAACATAGTGATGTCACCTCAGTGCCTGTCTCAGGTGTGTCCGGCCCCATTCTGTTGTACAAACGTATGAACATAAAACATAAAACATAGTGATGTCACCTCAGTGCCTGTCTCAGGTGTGTCCGGCCCCATTCTGTTGTACAAACGTATGACATAAAACATAAAACATAGTGATGTCACCTCAGTGCCTGTCTCAGGTGTGTCCGGCCCCATTCTGTTGTACAAACGTATGAACATAAAACATAAAACATAGTGATGTCACCTCAGTGCCTGTCTCAGGTGTGTCCGGCCCCATTCTGTTGTACAAACGTATGAACATAAAACATAAAACATAGTGATGTCACCTCAGTGCCTGTCTCAGGTGTGTCCGGCCCCATTCTGTTGTACAAACGTATGAACATAAAACATAAAACATAGTGATGTCACCTCAGTGCCTGTCTCAGGTGTGTCCGGCCCCATTCTGTTGTACAAACGTATGAACATAAAACATAAAACATAGTGATGTCACCTCAGTGCCTGTCTCAGGTGTGTCCGGCCCCATTCTGTTGTACAAACGTATGAACATAAAACATAAAACATAGTGATGTCACCTCAGTGCCTGTCTCAGGTGTGTCCGGCCCCATTCTGTTGTACAAACGTATGAACATAAAACATAAAACATAGTGATGTCACCTCAGTGCCTGTCTCAGGTGTGTCCGGCCCCATTCTGTTGTACAAACGTATGAACATAAAACATAAAACATAGTGATGTCACCTCAGTGCCTGTCTCAGGTGTGTCCGGCCCCATTCTGTTGTACAAACGTATGAACATAAAACATAAAACATAGTGATGTCACCTCAGTGCCTGTCTCAGGTGTGTCCGGCCCCATTCTGTTGTACAAACGTATGAACATAAAACATAAAACATAGTGATGTCACCTCAGTGCCTGTCTCAGGTGTGTCCGGCCCCATTCTGTTGTACAAACGTATGAACATAAAACATAAAACATAGTGATGTCACCTCAGTGCCTGTCTCAGGTGTGTCCGGCCCCATTCTGTTGTACAAACGTATGGCCATAAAACGTAATGGTGCTGGCCACACCTGAGACAGGCACTGAGGTGACATCACTGCGGCGCCGGCCTCAGAGCTGCTTGTGCTATTTTGAAAGCACTGAGCCAGGACAGGAGCAAATGAGCATGGTGGCTCCTTCCCTTTTTATCCACAGAAAGGATAAGTGGGAGCCAGGGAGATTTCTGACCCTGGCAGCGTTTTCAGGCTCGGAAGGGCACCGAAGGGGCCACCTCAGGGGACCAGAGAGGTCTGCAGACCTGGAAATATTTTTTTTTTGGGTGGGGGGGGGCAGAAAGGGGATTGGAAGGGCCCCGGGAGGACTCGGCTAGGCCTGTTCAGCACAGCCAGGTCACTCCGGGCCCAGTTTTGTTTCTTCTTTTTGATTTTTTTTTTTTTTCGGTTCTGGAAATGAATCAAACAAAACATTACACGAACCAGAAAATGAAGCCCCGGCCTGAAACAAAAAAAAAACCCAAAGCAAAGTGAGAATTTCTGTCCTGCACCTCCTTAGTATTTCCAACTTCTGTCTGTTACGTTCTCTGAACTCCCTGGCAGGAAAGACGTCTCATTAAAAAACAACGATGATGGTGATTCCCAACGCCCCCTCTATCTGTTCTAAGGAAGCTTTTGTTACGGTCTTCGCCACCTCGGCCAGGTATTCAGCACCCTCTGAATATTTCCTCTGAACCTCCTGCCTTTCATCGCCTTCTTGTGACTCTTTCTCCTCGTGGTTCTTCACCTACAGAAACTGCAACTTTCCTGCGTGTGAATGAAGCCTGCCAGATGTTTGAACGTCTCCATCATATCTTGCCTTCCACTTCTTTTATCTAGAGAGCACATTTTGAATTTCTTATGTCCTTCTGTCTACACATAAGAGGAGGCAAGACGGCCATGGGCAGTGTCAAAAAAGTCGAAGATGAGCCTGGATACTGAATATTTCGACAGCTGATGTTTAAAGGAATCAATTTCAACATAAAAGCACAGAAGTCGGTATTCAAAAGAGTTGTTGGCTAACTTTGGGGTTGAAATTCCCCTTCAGCTTAGCAGATAAATTTTGTGTGTGCAACTGATTGTGAGCACAAAATTAACCCACATAAAAGATCTTTTAAAGTGGTGTCGTCCCTCTAGAGAATTACACTCAGAGCAACTGTTTTTGTTGGAAGCAGCTGGTGTAAAGAGGATTGGGTTGAAGACGACCTGCTACCAAGCCTTTTCTACAGCTTCCCCTGGATTATGGATCCGCCTACTCTTCTCTTTGCGGCTGGAGGGTGATTATAAAATATTTAGAACATTTCTTAAAGCACACTTATTTTGGGAAGTATTTGCCAGCTGTGGCTAATCATTTTTTATAAGGATATGTTTACTGTTTTATTGTTTTATACTGTTCTGTTTTTATTTTGTTTGATGTTATATGTTTATGTTTTGTAATCCGCCTAGAACAGTGTCTGCCAATTAGGCAGAATAGAAGTTACTGTAAATAAATAAATACTGTAAATTTAAAGAGGCAGGCTTGAATGCATTCACAGGACAGGGTTAAACTTTGTGCACTGGTATTCAGCTCTGGCTGGCTAAAATGCTGTATGCAAGTGTGGTCAGAAAACCAGCCAGGTAAAGTTAGCCGGCAATGTTCAGTGGCCGACTTATGCACATATGTCCCGCCAAGTATTCTGACAAAGTCACATGCCTAACTTTATTTCACTAACCTCCTTGCTCGCCGGTGTAATGAATATTCACCCAGTAATTGTTATTTCATAATTTCAATGTGCACTTATTAGTTTGTGATCTGTTGAGCCCCAAAAGAGCCTCACAGTCCGGTAAGATGTGAGTCGTAAGTACGGCTTTAATAAGATCATTCTGCAATGGCCTCCTGGGTGCACAAAGTGCCCCAGATGATCAAATAACGTTACTCCTTCATAATACTTCAAACAGCGGATCCTAGAAGCGTATACTGATATTCTTAATGTAGAGAACCTCATTAGTAGGAACGTACCAACTGAAAAGGGGGGAAGAGAAGTATCTTTGGATGCTGCACAGCTCCCTCATGTGGGCTGCTCCTTACTGCTGTAAACAGGGGAAACCTCTAGAGAAGGTGTGGATTATGGGAGGCAGGATGGAGCTTCCCTGCTCCGGTTTTTGTTCTTTTCATTGGAAGGGGCGTGGCCTTAGAATGCTAGGGGTAAGGTCTAGGGCAGATGGAGGACAGGGTAAGGTCTAGGGGTAAGGTCTAGGGCAGATGGAGGACAGGGTAAGGCTTAGGGCAGATGGAGGACAGGGTAAGGTCTTGGGGTAAGGTCTAGGGCAGATGGAGGACAGGGTAAGGCTTAGGGCAGATGGAGGACAGGGTAAGGTCTAGGGGTAAGGACTAGGGCAGATGGAGGACAGGGTAAGGTCTAGGGGTAAGGTCTAGGGCAGATGGAGGACAGGGTAAGGTCTAGGGGTAAGGTCTAGGGCAGATGGAGGACAGGGTAAGGCCTAGGGCAGATGGAGGACAGGGTAAGGTCTAGGGCAGATGGAGGACAGGGTAAGGTCTTGGGGTAAGGTCTAGGGCAGATGGAGGACAGGGTAAGGCCTAGGGCAGATGGAGGACAGGGTAAGGTCTTGGGGTAAGGTCTAGGGCAGATGGAGGACAGGGTAAGGTCTTGGGGTAAGGTCTAGGGCAGATGGAGGACAGGGTAGGGTCTAGGGGTAAGGTCTAGGGCAGATGGAGGACAGGGTAAGGTCTTGGGGGTAAGGTCTAGGGCAGATGGAGGACAGGGTAAGGCCTAGGGCAGATGGAGGACAGGGTAAGGTCTTGGGGTAAGGTCTAGGGCAGATGGAGGACAGGGTAAGGTCTAGGGGTAAGGTCTAGGGCAGATGGAGGACAGGGTAAGGCCTAGGGGTAAGGCCTAGGGCAGATGGAGGACAGGGTAAGGTCTTGGGGTAAGGTCTAGGGCAGATGGAGGACAGGGTAAGGTCTTGGGGTAAGGTCTAGGGCAGATGGAGGACAGGGTAAGGTCTAGGGGTAAGGGTCTAGGGCAGATGGAGGACAGGGTAAGGTCTTGGGGTAAGGTCTAGGGCAGATGGAGGACAGGGTAAGGTCTTGGGGTAAGGTCTAGGGCAGATGGAGGACAGGGTAAGGTCTAGGGCAGATGGAGGACAGGGTAAGGTCTTGGGGTAAGGTCTAGGGCAGATGGAGGACAGGGTAAGGTCTAGGGGTAAGGTCTAGGGCAGATGGAGGACAGGGTAAGGCCTAGGGCAGATGGAGGACAGGGTAAGGTCTTGGGGTAAGGTCTAGGGCAGATGGAGGACAGGGTAAGGCTTAGGGCAGATGGAGGACAGGGTAAGGTCTAGGGGTAAGGTCTAGGGCAGATGGAGGACAGGGTAAGGTCTAGGGGTAAGGTCTAGGGCAGATGGAGGACAGGGTAAGGCCTAGGGCAGATGGAGGACAGGGTAAGGTCTTGGGGTAAGGTCTAGGGCAGATGGAGGACAGGGTAAGGTCTTGGGGTAAGGTCTAGGGCAGATGGAGGACAGGGTAAGGTCTTGGGGTAAGGTCTAGGGCAGATGGAGGACAGGGTAAGGTCTTGGGGTAAGGTCTAGGGCAGATGGAGGACAGGGTAAGGTCTTGGGGTAAGGTCTAGGGCAGATGGAGGACAGGGTAAGGTCTTGGGGTAAGGCCTAGGGCAGATGGAGGACAGGGTAAGGTCTTGGGGTAAGGTCTAGGGCAGATGGAGGACAGGGTAAGGCTTAGGGCAGATGGAGGACAGGGTAAGGTCTAGGGGTAAGGTCTAGGGCAGATGGAGGACAGGGTAAGGTCTAGGGGTAAGGTCTAGGGCAGATGGAGGACAGGGTAAGGTCTAGGGGTAAGGTCTAGGGCAGATGGAGGACAGGGTAAGGCCTAGGGCAGATGGAGGACAGGGTAAGGTCTTGGGGTAAGGTCTAGGGGCAGATGGAGGACAGGGTAAGGTCTTGGGGTAAGGTCTAGGGCAGATGGAGGACAGGGTAAGGTCTTGGGGTAAGGTCTAGGGCAGATGGAGGACAGGGTAAGGTCTTGGGGTAAGGTCTAGGGCAGATGGAGGACAGGGTAAGGTCTTGGGGTAAGGTCTAGGGCAGATGGAGGACAGGGTAGGGTCTAGGGGTAAGGTCTAGGGCAGATGGAGGACAGGGTAAGGTCTTGGGGTAAGGTCTTGGGCAGATGGAGGACAGGGTAAGGCCTAGGGCAGATGGAGGACAGGGTAAGGTCTTGGGGTAAGGTCTAGGGCAGATGGAGGACAGGGTAAGGCCTAGGGCAGATGGAGGACAGGGTAAGGTCTTGGGGTAAGGTCTAGGGCAGATGGAGGACAGGGTAAGGTCTAGGGGTAAGGTCTAGGGCAGATGGAGGACAGGGTAAGGCCTAGGGCAGATGGAGGACAGGGGTAAGGTCTTGGGGTAAGGTCTAGGGCAGATGGAGGACAGGGTAAGGTCTTGGGGTAAGGTCTAGGGCAGATGGAGGACAGGGTAAGGTCTAGGAGTAAGGTCTAGGGCAATGGAGGACAGGGTAAGGTCTAGGGGTAAGGTCTAGGGCAGATGGAGGACAGGGTAAGGTCTAGGGGTAAGGTCTAGGGCAGATGGAGGACAGGGTAAGGCCTAGGGGTAAGGTCTAGGGCAGATGGAGGACAGGGTAAGGTCTAGGGGTAAGGTCTAGGGCAGATGGAGGACAGGGTAAGGCCTAGGGCAGATGGAGGACAGGGTAAGGTCTTGGGGTAAGGTCTAGGGCAGATGGAGGACAGGGTAAGGTCTTGGGGTAAGGTCTAGGGCAGATGGAGGACAGGGTAAGGTCTAGGGGTAAGGTCTAGGGCAGATGGAGGACAGGGTAAGGTCTTGGGGTAAGGTCTAGGGCAGATGGAGGACAGGGTAAGGCCTAGGGGCAGATGGAGGACAGGGTAAGGTCTTGGGGTAAGGTCTAGGGCAGATGGAGGACAGGGTAAGGCCTAGGGCAGATGGAGGACAGGGTAAGGTCTAGGGGTAAGGTCTAGGGCAGATGGAGGACAGGGTAAGGCCTAGGGGTAAGGTCTAGGGCAGATGGAGGACAGGGTAAGGTCTTGGGGTAAGGTCTAGGGCAGATGGAGGACAGGGTAAGGTCTACGGGTAAGGTCTAGGGCAGATGGAGGACAGGGTAAGGTCTTGGGGTAAGGTCTAGGGCAGATGGAGGACAGGGTAGGGTCTAGGGGTAAGGTCTAGGGCAGATGGAGGACAGGGTAAGGTCTTGGGGTAAGGTCTAGGGCAGATGGAGGACAGGGTAAGGTCTTGGGGTAAGGTCTAGGGCAGATGGAGGACAGGGTAGGGTCTAGGGGTAAGGTCTAGGGCAGATGGAGGACAGGGTAGGGTCTAGGGGTAAGGTCTAGGGCAGATGGAGGACAGGGTAAGGTCTAGGGGTAAGGTCTAGGGCAGATGGAGGACAGGGTAAGGTCTTGGGGTAAGGTCTAGGGCAGATGGAGGACAGGGTAAGGTCTAGGGGTAAGGTCTAGGGCAGATGGAGGACAGGGTAAGGTCTAGGGGTAAGGTCTAGGGCAGATGGAGGACAGGGTAAGGTCTAGGGCAGATGGAGGACAGGGTAAGGTCTTGGGGTAAGGTCTAGGGCAGATGGAGGACAGGGTAAGGTCTAGGGGTAAGGTCTAGGGCAGATGGAGGACAGGGTAAGGCCTAGGGCAGATGGAGGACAGGGTAAGGTCTAGGGGTAAGGTCTAGGGCAGATGGAGGACAGGGTAAGGTCTAGGGGTAAGGTCTAGGGCAGATGGAGGACAGGGTAAGGCCTAGGGCAGATGGAGGACAGGGTAAGGTCTAGGGGTAAGGTCTAGGGCAGATGGAGGACAGGCTAAGGTCTAGGGGTAAGGTCTAGGGCAGATGGAGGACAGGGTAAGGTCTTGGGGTAAGGTCTAGGGCAGATGGAGGACAGGGTAAGGTCTAGGGGTAAGGTCTAGGGCAGATGGAGGACAGGGTAAGGTCTAGGGGTAAGGTCTAGGGCAGATGGAGGACAGGGTAAGGTCTAGGGCAGATGGAGATTAGGGTAAGGTCTAGGGCAGATGGAGGACAGGGTAAGGTCTTGGGGTAAGGTCTAGGGCAGATGGAGGACAGGGTAAGGTCTAGGGGTAAGGTCTAGGGCAGATGGAGGACAGGGTAAGGCCTAGGGCAGATGGAGGACAGGGTAGGGTCTAGGGGTAAGGTCTAGGGCAGATGGAGGACAGGCTAAGGTCTAGGGGTAAGGTCTAGGGCAGATGGAGGACAGGGTAGGGTCTAGGGGTAAGGTCTAGGGCAGATGGAGGACAGGGTAGGGTCTAGGGGTAAGGTCTAGGGCAGATGGAGGACAGGGTAAGGTCTAGGGGTAAGGTCTAGGGCAGATGGAGGACAGGGTAGGGTCTAGGGGTAAGGTCTAGGGCAGATGGAGGACAGGGTAAGGTCTAGGGGTAAGGTCTAGGGCAGATGGAGGACAGGGTAAGGTCTAGGGGTAAGGTCTAGGGCAGATGGAGGACAGGGTAAGGTCTAGGGGTAAGGTCTAGGGCAGATGGAGGACAGGGTAGGGTCTAGGGGTAAGGTCTAGGGCAGATGGAGGACAGGGTAGCTCATATTCTCTTTTGAGAAACATTTTCTCTCTCTTTTCGGACTTTGCTTTGGAGGAAGTTTTGTCCATCCTTCCTTCACGTTTTGGATCTTCATGGTTCCCAGGGCCTAGGGAAGTGAGGAGTCTTCAGGAGTCACTGACCCAGAGAGATCTAAGGTCAGCCCGAGGAGAGGATTCGCTTTCATTCCCGGGAGGAGGACAGGAGAACTGTAGCACCTATCCGGTGGTAGCCACCACATGCCATCAGGATATACCGCAGGAACCGAGGTATGGCAAGTGGGACTGAACGTGTGCCATCTAAATCCTATCCCACCAGTTCTAGGAGGGAGCTCCAAAACTACCCCTGCAACTGGAAACAGAAGCATCGGTCTAGGGTCAGCGAGTTATTGAAACAAAGACTTGTATATTGTCAATCATTTCTGCATGAATCAAATTATCAGTAAATTTATGTTGGAACCGCACGCATCATCCAGCGTGATTATTACTGCACCTGCTGAAGACTTTTCAACAGTGCGCAGGGTCTTGGAGATCAATCTCCCTCCTGACGGGGGACTTAAGTGCATTATGGGAAGTTTGGACATCTTAGAATTGAGCGGTGGCCCGTGACTCCTCAGTGAAGACCTCAGGCCAGGGTTACACCTATAACACTTATTTCTATAGACTACTAGACATGCACAGCAGTGTACAATGTGGTACAATACGTTTCTTCCCCAAAGGGCTCACAAGCTAAGTGGAACCCCTGAGGCAATGGGAATATAAAAGTGACTTCCCCGAGGTCACAACTGGGGGGAGAGTCTTATAATTTTCATTTTCAGACAGAGAAAATGGTCAATAAACTAAAAAAAAAAAAAAAGTATAAGCAAGAAGTAAATCTTTGTAGTAAGTAAATAAATAAATAAACGAACAATTCATTCCTTGACCAGCTTTCAGGAGGTAGCACTCCCTTTTCCCAGGTGAAAACAAAATGAGCAAGCCGAAGTGAAAAATGCTGTTGCCGAAACCTACGAGGGCAATGAAGGAGTATTTTGTACCTGCGGGGCCTGCAGACTCAGTTGCAAAGGGAAATCCCCCGCGGAGTTTCCCCGTTGCAGTTTCTGGGGGATTGGGCAGGGAATGCAGGCGCTTTTCGATTTGTGCCTTTTTGGGGATGGAAAATGCAGGCCTTTACTTCTCCCCATCCGCTGGCCCCGCCCCCTTTTTGGGAATAGATTGAGCCGTGTGCAAGAGGAATTTTTATCTGGGTGAGCGTCATAAACTTCTCAATAGGAAGGTCTCACTGTGTTTTTTATTCTTCTGTCTTCACCTTTACTTTCTCGCATGCAGGCGGATTAACAAGGCAGCCATGCGACTGTTTCGGCGAGAGGAGTAGAGGTCCATGAACATAACACTTTTTCAGTGGGCTACCTCGATACGTCTCCGATTAAATTATGAAAGCTCTGCTCGCTTCAACAAAACTGAACAGTTATGTCTCACAGGACATTTCCGACTCACTGTTAAACGCGGGCTCACTCACTGCCACCAGTTCATAAGTGGTGGATCTTTGATTACAATTCTACTACAATCAGGGACGTATGTGAGGTTTTGGGACTTAAAGGCAGGGGACCAGTGTGTGGGGGTGGGGAGGGGATGGGCAGCTCCTAATTTTTGGCTGCCTTCAAAGTTTGGCACCCTGCGTGTGACCCTAGGCACATGCCTTTGCCGCCTAAGTCTAAATTTTGTCCTAGTGCCAATGGATTGAGGGGTAATTATGAACATTTATAGCCAAGAATGTTCATCTTTCTGCACGGACGTTACTGCAACCTTTCCGTGACCGCATTATTACAAAATATTCATAAACACACTCTTCTACTCACAGTCGGAGTCTATGGAGAACTCAACATTGTGATAGCAAATGAGTTCGGAACTGCTAACCCAAGCATGGCAATAATAACTCAATAATCCGCACATTGACTTTACAGTGCAGTACAGTTTGTACTGCATTCGTTTTATCTCATTTGCCTACATGTTTTGTCTAGAGTCCAACTGTATTTCTGAATCAACCAGGTATGCAGAAACCTTTCACACAGGGAATTTTAAGCGGCTTGGAGAGTGCAGCTTAGATGGAATTTTGGCAGGAAACGGCTTAAAAATGCCATCCGAGTACCCTGGGATCTTTCATGTCCACAGAGCTAGCTTCAAGATTTTAGTTTAATGTCTCCTCCAAAAGATGGCAACAAGGTGCCACGTAGCAATGTGGGGTTATTAGGTAATCATGAGCTCAGACGGAAAAGTATCCCTGGTGTTCCAATAATCCAACTGTTTGTCTTCTAGGATCTGGCTGGATGATGTTCAAGGTGGTAAGACTGTAAACTCAAACTGACCCCTGGTGCATCCTTAGATGCAATGATTTTACCTGGATAAATGTTTATTTTTTCAATTTAATTACATCTTAATTTAATCTTATAAAGATTAAAATAAAAGAAAATAAAGTTAAATTTGCAAGAATCAAGGAAAAACAATAATATTGAATTTATATATTCACTAGCTCACATAACTGGAACGTATACATAAACAGGCAATAGTAAAAGGCAAGAATTATCACTAAGAGGTATAAGTGGCTATCAGATATTGCTTTGCTAACCCCTAAACCTCCAAACAAATTGTAATTAGCCCAACTCTTTATCGCTCAGCAAGGTGACAAGGTGTTCAGGCTCAAAGAATACAAATGTAAGTTTTGAAATGCTATCAATCCAGTGGGAGCAGTGAGAGGAGAGGAAAACCTTGCTGGTGGCTGAAAAGAATTGGAAAGTACTGCTTGGGGAAATTTTTAAAACTTAAAAATATTGGTGAGAAATAAACTATTGGAGTACATTATTTAGTGTGCTTGTGTGTCTGTATTAAATAGACAGTCAGAGGGCAGGCAAAAACCAGGAGTTTGTGTGTTTTTGTATTAAATAGGTAGTCAATAAGGCAGGCAAAAAACAGAACTTTGTGTGTTTGGTATTTCCCAATCCTCCCACCCACCCCAGCTCAACCTTTAATTTATAGACGGGTGACATTTTTAACGCTAAAATTGTATACATATCTACATATAAAAATAAAAACATTAATCAGCCCTTTAACTTAAATTCAGAAATTCCCCACACCTTATCAAGAGTCTAATCATTTCCTTGTAGGTCCCTAGCAGATATATAGGGACAGATATTAAAATCCACTGGAAGCCTGTGATCCCCCTGGGTGGAGCCCTTGGGGACCCGGGCCACTTGGACTTAGGTGGGCCTCGCAGGGTCTCCCAGCTAGGAAGTATGGAGGTGTGCCCACCAGGATCAAGGGTGCGCGGTCGATGTCTTGACTAGAGGCCTGAGGGATCAAGGAAGGCCAGTACAGTGTCTGCGATGACAAGGCTAGGAGCAGGGCCAGAATCCAGGAGGCGTGGTCAGTAGTAGCAGAGGTCAAGTTCCAAAGATCAGTCTGAGAGTAGTCAGCCAAAGCAGGGGTCAAGTTCCAAGGATCAGTCCGAGAATAGTCAGTCAAAGCAGGGATCAGGTTCCAGAGGCCAGATGTGGTCAAGGAGGCAGGCAAAGGTCTGAATCCGGGCAGCGATCAGCGTGGTCAAGAAGGCAGGCAAAGGTCAAAATCCGGGCAGCGGTCAGCGTGGTCAAGAAGGCAGGCAAAGGTCAAAATCCGGGCAGCAGTCAGCGTGGTCAAGAAGCAGAGCAGACCGAGTTCAGTACCAGAGAGTCAGTCCAAGAGGTCACTGCCTGGGGGAACACAGGAACAGGAAGACGCTGGAACAAGACTGGAACAAGTGATGAGACACGGAGGCAAACTAGTACACACATGATGTCGACATGATTGCCAAGGCAAGGAAGTGCAGGCAGGCACTTCCTCTTGTACTGCATTCAATCAGGGCACGCCATGGATCTAGGACCCGCCCCTGGCCCTATAAGAGACCGGGTGGTCCGTGTGCATGTACCTAGGGGTGGGGCCGACGCCACGGAGGACGCCGAGCCCCGCCGTGAGGCTTGGCGCACAGCGGAAGGCCCAGTGACCGCCGCCGTGGGACGCTGGAGCTTGGAGGCGCTTGTGGCTGCTGCTGGATAGGCCAACCCGGGACCTGCAGAGGAGTTGGAGAGGTGAGCAGGCCCGTGTGCAGGCTGAGCACAAACGGGGCGCGCAACAGGAAGAGTATAATGATAGGGGTATACTACCGACTACCTGGCCAAGATGGTGAGAAGGACAGTGAAATGCTAAGAGAACATAGAACATAAGATATGCCATATTGGGTCAGCCCAAGGGTCCATCAAACCTAGTATCCTGTTTCCAGCAGTGGCCAATCCAAGTCACAAATTAGGGAAGCTAACCAAGTTGGTAGTGCAGTAATAATGGGAGATTTCAATTACCCCAATATTGACTGGGTAAATGTATCATCAGTACATGCTAGAGAGATAAAGTTCCTGGATGGAATAAATGACAGTTTTAAGGAGCAATTGGGTCAGGAACTGATGAGAGAGGGAGCAATTTTAGATCTCAGTGGAGCACAGGATTTGGTGAGAGAGGTAACGGTGGTGGGGCTGCTTGGCAATAGTGATCATAATATGATCAAATTTGAATTAATGACTGGAAGGGGGACAGTAAGTAAATCCGTGGCTCTAGCACTAAACTTTCAAAAGAGAAACTTTGATAAAATGAGAAAAATAGTTTAAAAAAATGAAAGGAGCAGCTACAAAGGTAATGTAGCTGTGCAACAGGCTTGGACATTGTTAAAAAATGTATCCTAGAAGTACAGTCCAGATGTATTCCAACATTAAGAAAGGTGGAAGGAAGGTGATTGCCAGCATGGCTAAAAAGTGAGGTGAAGGAGGCTATTTATTTAACCAAAAGATTTTCATTCAAAAACTGGAAGAAGAATCCATCAAAAGAAGACAATAATAAGAAAGGCTAAGAGAGAATTTGAAAAGAAATTAGCCATAGAGGCAAAAACTCACAGTAAAAAGCTTTTTTAAATATATCCAATGCAGAAAGCCTGTGAGGGAGTCGGTTAGACCGTTAGATGATCGAGGGGTTAAAAGGGAATATAAGGCCATTGCGGAAAGTTTAAACAATTTCTTTGCTTCAGTGTTTATTTATTTATTTATTTATGTTTTTTTATATACCGGTCTTCTTACATTATATGCAAATCAAATCGGTTTACAGAGAAGAGGATGTTGGGGAGATACTCGTTCCGGAGATGGTTTTCAAGGGTGATGATCCGGATGAACTGAACCAAATCACAGTGAACCTGGAAGATGTGGTAGATCAGATTAACAAACTGAAAAGTAGTAAATCCCCTAGACCAGATGGTATAAACCCCAGGGTTCTGAAAAAACATAAAAATGAAATTTCAGACCTATTTCAATAAATTTGTAACCTATCATTAAAATCATCAATTGTACCTAAAGATTGGAAGATGGCCAATGAAACTATGATATTTAAAAAGGGCTCTAGGGGTGATCCATGAAACCATAGACTGGTAGCCTGACATCAGTGCTGGGAAAAATCATGGAAATGGTTATAAAGAATAAGAACATAAGAAAATGCCATACTGGGTCAGACCAAGGGTCCATCAAGCCCAGCATCCTGTTTCCAACAGTGGCCAATCCAGGCCATAAGAACCTGGCAAGTACCCAAAAACTAAGTCTATTCCATGTTACCGTTGCTAGTAATAGCAGTGGCTATTTTCTAAGTCAACTTAATTAATAGCAGGTAATGGACTTCTCCTCCAAGAACTTATCCAATCCTTTTTTAAACACAGCTACACTAACTGCACTAACCACATCCTCTGGCAACAAATTCCAGAGTTTAATTGTGCGTTGAGTGAAAAAGAACTTTCTCCGATTAGTTTTTAAAATTACAGAACATTTAGATAGACATGATTTAATGGGACATAGTTTACCCAAGAGAAGTCTTGCCTCTCTAATCTCCTATATTATTTTAAAGGGTTGAATAAACATGTGGACAAAGGTGAACTAGTAGATGTGGTGTATTTGGATTTTCAGAAGGTGTTTGACAAAGTCCTGCATAAGAGCTTCTAAGAAAACTAAAAAGTCATGGGATAGGAGGCGATGTCCTTCTGTGGATTACAAGCTGGTTAAAAGACAGGAAACAGAGAGTAGGATTAAATGGTCTGTTTTCACAGTGGAAAAGGGTAAACAGTGGAGTGCCTCAGGGATATGTATTTGGACCGGTGCTTTTTAATATATTTATAAATGATCTGGAAAGGGGTTTGACTAATGAGGTGATCAAATTTGAGAATGACACAAAACTATTCAGAGTAGTTAAATCTCAAGCAGATTGTGATGAATTGCAGGAGGACCTTGCGAGATTGGAAGATTGGGCTTCCAAATGGCAGATGAAATTTAACGTGGACAAGTGCAAAGTGATGCATATAAGGAAAAATAACCCTTGCTGTAGTTTCACAATGTTAGGTTCTATCTTAGGAGTTATCACCCAGGAAAGAGATCTAGGCTGTGGCGATCAAATAAGCATACAGAATATTAGGAATTATTAGGAAGGGAATGGAAAATAAAACGATGGATGTCATAATGCCTCTGTATCACTCCATGGTGAGACCGCACCTTGAATACTGTGTACAATTCTGGTCGCCGCATCTAAAAAAAGATATAGTTGCGATGGAGAAGGTACAGAGAAGGGCGACCAAAATGATAAAGGGAATGGAACAGCTTCCCTATGAGGAAAGACTAAAGAGGTTAGGAATGTTCAGTTTGGAGAAGAGACGACTGAAGGGGGATATGATAGAAGTCTACAAAATCATGAAAGGACTTGAACAAGTTACTGTAAAGCGGTTATTTACTCTCTCAGATAATAGAAGAACCAGGGGGCACTCCATGAAGTTAGCAAGTAGCACATTTAAAACAAATTGAAGAACATTCTTTTTCACTCAGCACATAGTTAAACTCTGGAATTCACTGCCAGAGGATGTGGTTACAGGAGTTAGTGTAACAGGGTTTAAAAAAGGTTTGGATAAGTTCCTAGAGGAAAAATCCATAAACTCCTTTTAATTTTTAAGCATTAGTAGCTTGAGATTTATTTAATGTTTTGGTACTTGCCAGGTTCTTATGGCCTGGATTGGCCACTGTTGGAAACAGGATGCTGAGCTTGATGGACCCTTGGTCTGACCCAGTATGGCATGTTCTTATGTTCTTATGTCAAGGATACTTTAAGTAAAAAAATAGCACCTAATGAAAGCACTTTTTTTTCAAATCTAAAAATTGTTTCCTTCTTGCCTGTGTATTCTCTGTCAATAAAACCGAAAATGCATGCCCGAGAAGTATTTGTGGGAAACCATTTCCTTGCCACTTTCTAAACAGAAAGAGACCAAAAGCGTAGCTCTTCCAGGCATATCATCCAATGAGAATTGGGGCCGTTACCTGATGAGTGATCTGGAACCCCGTCCCCTTCGTTGTAATTCTTCTTTTTCCTTGGCAGGTGATAAACGTTAGAAATGAAGGGAATCTTCTCATTCACGTTCCCCACTACATCGCACAGATATTTTTGGAACATTTCATATGGAGACAGCAAGCGAGTCATCGGAAAGTTGAAGAAACGTACATTTTCCCCACGAAGGTTATTTCCAGATTTTTCCATATGATTATTAATAATGGCGGCTCTCAATACCTGTTCAGCTGAAAGGGAAATGTTAACTTCTGTAACCCGGGCACCTTTTCGGGTTGCCGTTAAGCTCTGGTAATAGGCTTGCAGTGCAGCGAGAGAAAGGAATTGGGGGGGGGGGGGGGTGGATCCATTCAGTGGCAGCCCTCCCCGTGGCGGGGCCGTAGTGGATACGCCCTGCAGGAGACCTTTCAGGAGAGCTCCACAAAGGGATCTGGCGCAAGTCTAAGTTGGAAGCTAGAGAGAGAGAGAGAGAGGTTGGAGTTTTTTTCCTAAGTTAATTTTTTGGCCTACCTGGAGCCTTGGAAACCCTCTAAGACCCTCCAGGGTGGTTTTGGACTGCACTGCTCTACTCTCCAACTGAGGTACAGAGTGTTTTGTCCAGGGACTGAGTTGGATTTTGGACTTTTATGTAAAGGAGCCCTGCTGAAGGCCTGGGCCTTTCCGAAGCTCAAGGATTGGGCGAATCCTGAGTTGAAGACGCCCAGGTTTAGGGAAGATCTGCCCCTGAAGTGGCGGTGACCCTGTTGCAGAGGACCCTGAAGTTATCCGTTTTGGGGAACAAAGAAGTCATTTTTTTTCCAGGATCTGGGAGGAAAGTGATTTTGCTTCCTGCCCATCGGTTGACCCGAAGTTCCATCCAGGATCCTCATCAAAAGAAAGGACCACTAACCGTGAGTAATAAAGTCATCTGAAGTAGGGGAGGACACCCATCCAGCGTCTTCAGTCAACCCTGGGGAGCTGGAGGCATTAACTCCCTGTGCCAAGGTTAGATTTTTGCCAGCTGGGAGGGATTCCCACGCACCAAAGGGACCCCAACCTGAGGGGGTTACTGCTGTACCTAACCCAGGACAACAGCGGGATTCGTGGCTGTAATAAGAGACTCTTGCACAGGCAGAGGCTACCGAATTTATAACAGAAAATAAAGAAAAAGAACTGTGGAGCTGGAAACCTATTTATTCGTGCCACTGAACCACTCTGTTTGCAGTAAAGTATTATTTTGGGACACTAAATCCATCGTCCCTATGTCTCATTTGGCGCTCAGCACCAAACCTTCACCTAAGACAGGGAATTCAGTGCAGGAACACTGGGACCTGAGAGGACTCCTTATTATCCCTAGTCAAAAGGAAGGGAAGAGCCAGAGAAGCTTGCTAGGGTCCCTGCCCCAAAGAGTATATAAATAAATTTGGTGCTGGACCTGCACACCAGGGTGGAGTTACACTTCAAAAACATTTATAGTCCAAAGAAGCAAGGGTCAAAGCAAGTAATCAGTCCTGAGCGTGGTCCAACAAAGCAAGGGTCAAAGCAGTAATGAATGAATCCTGAGCATAGTTCCAATGAAGCAAGGGTCAAAGCCAGTAATGAATCCTGAGCGTGGTCACTAATCAATCCTGAGCGTGGTCTAACGTAGCAAGGGACAAAGCCAGTAATGAATCCTGAGCGTGGTCAGTAATCAATCCTGAGCGTGGTCCAACGTAGCAAGGGTCAAAGCCAGTAATGAATCCTGAGCGTGGTCAGTAATCAATCCTGAGCGTGGTCCAACGTAGCAAGGGTCAAAGCCAGTAATGAATCCTGAGCGTGGTCAGTAATCAGTCCTGAGCGTGGTCCAACGTAGCAAGGGTCAAAGCCAGTAATGAATCCTGAGCGTGGTCAGTAATCAATCCTGAGCGTGGTCCAACGTAGCAAGGGTCAAAGCCAGTAATGAATCCTGAACATAGTTCCAACGAAGCAAGGGTCAAAGCCAGTAATGAATCCTGAGCATGGTCCAACATAGCAAGGGTCAAAGCCAGAAATCAGTCCTGAGCGTGGTCCAACAAAGCAAGGGTCAAAGCATTAATGAATCCTGAGCATAGATCCAACGAAGCAAGGGTCAAAGCCAGTAATGAATCCTGAGCGTGGTCAGTAATCAATCCTGAGCGTGGTCCAACGTAGCAAGGGTCAAAGCCAGGAATGAATCCTGAGCATAGATCCAACGAAGCAAGGGTCAAAGCCAGTAATGAATCCTGAGCGTTGTCAGTAATGAATCCTGAGCGTGGTCCAACATAGCAAGGGTCAAAGCCAGAAATCAGTCCTGAGCGTGGTCCAACAAAGCAAGGGTCAAAGCATTAATGAATCCTGAGCATAGATCCAACGAAGCAAGGGTCAAAGCCAGTAATGAATCCTGAGCGTTGTCAGTAATGAATCCTGAGCGTGGTCCAACGTAGCAAGGGTCAAAGCCAGTAATGAATCCTGAGCATAGATCCAACGAAGCAAGGGTCAAAGCCAGTAATGAATCCTGAGCGTTGTCAGTAATGAATCCTGAGCGTGGTCCAACGAAGCAAGGGTCAAAGCCAGTAATGAATCCTGAGCATAGTTCCAACGAAGCAAGGGACAAAGCCAGTAATGAATCCTGAGCGTGGTCAGTAATCAATCCTGAGCGTGGTCCAACGAAGCAAGGGTCAAAGCCAGTAATGAATCCTGAGCGTGGTCAGTAATCAATCCTGAGCGTGGTCCAACGAAGCAAGGGTCAAAGCCAGTAATGAATCCTGAGCATGGTCAGTAATCAATACTGAGCGTGGTCCAACGTAGCAAGGGTCAAAGCCAGTAATGAATCCTGAGCAGGGTCAGTAATGAATCCTGAGCGTGGTCAGTAATCAATCCTGAGCGTGGTCCAACGTAGCAAGGATCAAAGCCAGTAATGAATCCTGAGCATAGCTCCAACGAAGCAAGGGTCAAAGCCAGTAATGAATCCTGAGCATAGCTCCAACGAAGCAAGGGTCAAAGCCAGTAATGAATCCTGAGCGTGGTCAGTAATGAATCCTGAGCGTGGTCAGTAATCAATCCTGAGCGTGGTCAGTAATCAATCCTGAGCGTGGTCCAACGTAGCAAGGGTCAAAGCCAGTAATGAATCCTGAGCATAGCTCCAACGAAGCAAGGGTCAAAGCCAGAAATCAGTCCAAGGTGAAGGCTAGGTAGGAACCGGGATTGGAGTCAGGAACTGGGACCAGGAACAAAGTCAGGAGCTAGGACAAACAACGCGCACACGACAAGCGTGGAGACCTGTTGCCAAGGCAAGGAAGGAGTGGCGGGCCCTGCCTTAAGTAGCAGGGCCTGATGATGTCATCATCCAGGGCTACGGGTAGGGTTCCCGCCGCGGAGAGGAGGCGGGCGCACGCCTAGGAGGACGCAGTCTGCTAGACGGCGGAGTCTCCCTGCAGCACACACGGGGAGACCGACCGGGAACTGGAGGAGACCGTAGAGGGCCAGGGAGAGCCCGAGGAGCCCGCAGAGAGACAGGGAGAGCCCGAGGAGCCCGCAGAGAGACAGGGAGAGACCGAGGAGCCCGCAGAGAGACAGGGAGAGCCCGAGGAGCCCGCAGAGAGACAGGGAGAGCCCGAGGAGCCCGCAGAGAGACAGGGAGAGACCGAGGAGCCCGCAGAGAGACAGGGAGAGACCGAGGAGCCCGCAGAGAGACAGGGAGAGCCCGAGGAGCCCGCAGAGAGACAGGGAGAGACCGAGGAGCCCGCAGAGAGACAGGGAGAGCCCGAGGAGCCCGCAGAGAGACAGGGAGAGACCGAGGAGCCCGCAGAGAGACAGGGAGAGCCCGAGGAGCCCGCAGAGAGACAGGGAGAGCCCGAGGAGCCCGCAGAGAGACAGGGAGAGACCGAGGAGCCCGCAGAGAGACAGGGAGAGACCGAGGGGGCAGCGGGGGTGCGGGAGGGCAAGCGGCTGGCCACTGCCGCCAGAGAGGATGGGCCAGGTCTGGGAGCCGGGCGCCAGAGGTGAGTAGGCCCGGTCACGGACCTGTCGCAACCGGGGCATGCAACAACTGATTTCTCTTCTAGTGTCTTCTGTGAAAATGTTCGCGCTGATTCTAGCTCTTCTTTCATTTCTGGGAGAGAGGGCTGCTTAATGCTTGGAAGTGCTTTATATCTGTTTTTTTGTCCTAAGATGCGCGAGTAGAGGAATGGCTGGCCCACCACCGTCTGCTTCTGGAATGTTCTTCTTCTCAAACGGCCCTCTCTCTTCCTAAAGGCTCTTGCAGGCCTGGCTTCAGGTTGCGTGCAGAACACTGACCGACTCTTTCCGAAGGGGGTCATACGTACGCTTCTTAACCAAGGCCCCAGAAGCAGACGAGGGATACATGGCATTAATTGTTCCGGCTCAGTATAACGTGCTGAAGCAAATGTTTTTTGAAACATAATCTGTTTTATATTCCAAAGATTAAATAAGCTTTCCCAAAAGCTGTAGCCCTTTTCCAAAAGTATATGAAGAAAGTCTAACTTCAGCCAGATACCTAAGAATGCCAGGCAATCCCTTTTAGTGAACTGGTAATGCATCCGTGGGTTTGCAAGGATTGCTGTAACGTACCTGAATGCTCTGGAGTGCTGAGGTCTGGCTAATTCTGTGGTGAGACCATACGCCAGCCCAGGAGCCAGCGAGCAACCCCCAAGTCTCAGGGAACTCTGAAGTCAGCTCAGCTTGATTGCTTGCCGAGCAGCAGCAGTGCTCAGCCCTTTCGAATCGGTACGGCAGGGTGGAGGATCCAGAGCCCTTTCACAATGCAGAATCTGACGGCAGGTACCACCTTACGCCAGGCCGGCTGAACTGCGCTTACAAAGCACCCAGTGCCTCTCTGCACCCCCCTGACATGACGGAGGTTGTTGGAAAGAGTCCCTGACTTTAAGATGTATATATATATATATGTAGGTGTAGGCTTCGGTGAATGACATTGCAAAAGGATGTTTAATTTCATGTCTCCAACTGAAGGATATCCAAGAAATAGGAGACATGAGGCCGCAGTGGTTTTATTATCCCTGGTAGTGTGCAACAAGCCAGACTACCACGAGAATTTTAAAGCATTCATTCCAAGGCAAATAAACCACATTTCAACAATTAACGCCCAGGTGTGCTTGCAGCGTGGGCAATGTAATTACCGTGCAAGAGTTGCTCTTATCTGTGCCCTTGTCCTCCCCTGCTGCCTCCCGCCTCCACGCTGTGCTGCACGCCTGGAACAGACGCGCTGAGTCCGTGCACCACACTCCCTCTCCAGCCGTACTCAAATCCAGTTTAAAAACTCACCTTTTTTTGCATCCTGAGCACTTCGCTATAATACACTTCTTACAGGTGCTGGAAAAGGTTTGACTTTTTACTGATGATACCAAAGTCAGTAACAGGGTGCACAATGAGGAAGGAGAGGAAAACATGAGGAGGGGTCTAGCGGAGCTCAAGATATGCTCTAAGCTCTGGCAGCTGAGATTTAATGCTAAAAAATGCAAAGTCATGAATTTAGGGAGCAAAAACCCAAGGGAAAGGAACAGTATTAGAGGTGAAAATCTTCTAAGCACAAAGGAAGAGCAGGATCTGGGGGTGATCGTATCTGATGAGCTTAAGGTGGCCAAACAGGCGGATAAAGTGAGGGTAAAAGCCAGAAAGATGCCTGGCTGCATAGGGAGAGGACTGGTCAGCAGGAAAAGGGAGGTGGTATTGCCCCTGTATAGGTCCCATGGTGAGACCTCACTGGGAATACTGAGTACAGTTCTGGAGACCCCACCTTCAAAGGATATAAACAGGATGGGGTCGCTCCAGAGGGGGCTACTAACATGGCCAGTGGTCTTCCTTCTAAAGCATAGGGGGACAGACTTAAAGATCTAAACATGGATGGGATAGGGGAGATATGATGGAGGCATTCAAATACCTCCAAGGTTTCCATGCACAGGAGGTGAGGCTCTTTCAATGGAGAGGATCTAAAATGAGGGGTCATGAGATGAGGTTAAAAGGCTCTGGCATGATCTTGTGAAATATTTCTTTACAGAGAGGGTGGTAGATGTGGGGAAGTGGAGAAGACAAAATCAGTACCTGGATTCAAGAAAGCAGGGGATAATTACAAGGGAACTCTAAGGAAATGATGAGAATTATACATTGAAATTGATTGGATGGATGGGCAGACTGGATGGGCCATATGTTCTTTTTCTGCCATCATGTTTCTATGAGATAGGTGGGAGGATCCTAAGTCCAGTGGGATCCCTTTCCCCAACAGTAGATGAGGTCCCAGTGAGCTCCAGACCTTCAAAAAACAAAACAAAACAGTCTTTGTGCTGTGTCCCAGGGTAAAGACTCCAGTAGGGGTCCCCAGATGAATGAAGATTCTTACTCCTGCTCGCCTCTCCAAACTGTTTATTTAGACTTCAGTCCTGTCACCAGACGATGCCCGGTCTCCTCCTTCATCAGCCACTGGGAAGAAAGGGTGGCAGCAAACTTCCCTCCATCTCAAGAATGGACAAGAAAAACGTTTCCAAAACTCCAAAATCAAATGCTCTCTTGCGGCGAGTCACCGCTGTCCTTCCACAGGTTGTGAGAGGGGGACAGCAGGTCTTCGCCACCCTGTGTGCTCTCTCTCCTTCAGAGGACTGACCTGACGGTGACCCGATGCAGGGGACTTTCAACTTCCAATTGCTGTCTTTCTCCACTCTCTCCTTTCTTTGGAGGCCAGGAAGCTTTTCCACCCTTCCTGTCTCTGTTTTGTTTTTTTTTCTCTTTTGGTAGGAGACTATTTTTGTTATTTGGGACTGAGTGCCCTTGGTAGAGGCACTCAGTATCCATTACATTGGGAGAGAGGTGTCTTTCACTCAGGAAGAACCTGAAGGAGGGAAGAATCATCACAGGAGGGAGGAATCATCACAGGAGGGAGTTCTGCCCATTGCAGGAATCAGAAGGAGCTAAAGGTATTTCTGAGAAGTGTCTGTACTGCTGGACTCAAGTGAAGGGAACTTGAGAGGTAAGGGTTCGTCTGGCATGAGAATTGGGATTTACGTTCTGATATTATATTGGGACTTTATTGTAACCACTCCACAGTGGGGAGAAGCTGGGATCAAATTGGGAATAGAACAGAAGACTGAACTATCTTCAGTCGGAATAAATGTGAGTGTTTGGAGTAAATGGAAGAGAAAGTGATCAAGTGTTAAGAAGGGAGCTTCCAAGGAATTAAGAGTACTGGAAGATTGAGGTTGCAAGGTTATTCATCTTTCTTCTGCCCTGTTAATTATTGACTTTATTTAAATGCTGAATTGAGAGGCGTAAATATTCTTCAGTCATCAAATCAACTATCAGTAAAAGAAGTTGGAACCCCCCTCTGCTTCTCAGTGTGTTTTGTGGCTGAAAAGACTGTGATAATTATCAGTGCTGTTTACAAGGATGGAGCGGGGCTTGCACTGGGACTAACTGCAAAAAAGCCTTAGAACTATTGTTCCTCCCCCACCGGAAGCCCTGGAGCTCAGAGGTGTAATTGCTATCCCTGGGACCAGAGAGAGACGCGTGTGCAGAAAGGCTCCGTCTCCAACCAACCTTTTTACCCGAGTGCCCCTGGGTGCCGGCTACAGGATCCGTCCCGCCCAGGGAATCCATTTGGTCGTAAGTCTGGTCTTAGTCTCAGGCGCACATTTTGTGTTCCTCTTAAATTGCTTCACGTACCCGGTCCTCCTGCAGTGCTTCTGAGGGCGCCTTCATGGGGTCTCCATGTTTGGATTCTACGTTGGCCTTGAGTGTGCCTCGATTGGGCCGCTCAAGACGTGACGTCACATGTCGTGACGCCAAACGTCGTGACGTCACGCCTTGAGCGGCACAATCGCACGCACAGGGGCCGCTTTCACCCATGCAGGCATCCATCTTCGCCTCTGGGAGGCAGGGGAGCCGCGGTCCGTCTCCGCCGATGTCCGTCTCCGGAGGAGGGCTGCGAAAAAAGTAAGTTGTTGCTTTACACTGCCAGTCCTCTCTCCCCTCCTCCCGAAGCAAGGCTGCTTTACGCGCCCTGCTTCAGGAGGAGGGGAGAGAGGACTGGCAATCCCGAGCGTAGGAGAACCGTCCACTTCGTTGCTACTTTTTTTTTTTTTGGCTTTTTCGATTTTTTCCACTTTCGTTGCTTCGGGAGGAGGGGGAAGAGGACTGGGGCTGCCCCGGAGACCAGCACCCATTGACGCGGCCAGGGCAGGTGAGCGGGGGCTGGGGGTAAGTTTGCCGCCTACTCTTACCCCTGCCTCTAACGCAGGGGTAAGGGTAGGCGGTAAGTTAGCAGGTTAAACGCGCAGCAAAACGGCAGGGAAAGATAGCGATAGTCGGAGTGTGCGTTACTGTATGGGAGGGAAAAGCTAATTCGATCGTTTACATCTAATATACATGCCGCGGGCGGAAGGGGTTACCTGGTGATTTAAAGAGGAGGTAAGAATGGGTTAAAGGGGATTGTGTATCACAGGAAGGGCTAACGCGGCCGGAAAGTGAGTAAAAAGCGGGTTAGGAGCAGGGTAACCGCGGCCCCACTTTACTGTATTGACCTGATACAAGCAAGCTACATCCATGCTTATCTGTTTATCCAGACTATGTAATTCAGTCCTTGTTGATTGTTGCCTGAATATAGAGCCACCTTTCTTCATTCCCCCCTGCCGTTGAAGCAGAGAGCCATGCTGGCTATGCATTGAAAGTGAAGTATCAGTCTTGCTCCCCTGCCGTTGAAGCAGAGGGCTATGCTGGATATGCGTGAAGTGTCAAGCTTCCTCCCCTGCCGGAGCCCCATAATGGGGTCCATCGGCAGGCTTTGACTTCTGAACACACCAAATATCTGTTCTGGGTGCTTCTGAATAACTCTGAGTGTTTCAAACAGGAGGAACAGAATCAAGCGATTCCCTTGCACAACAGAAAATAGCTGGGAAAACACAATATTCGGTCCCTATTCTCCAGGTGGAGGCCCGAAGCTCCAAAGGTGAGACGAGGCCTTGGTCAATCATTGCTCTCCTGATAAATGCCACCAGGCAAAGCCCTTCTCTTGTGCCAGGCTTGCCTGCTTCCTGACTCCCAGCTTTTCCCTCTGCTCGGTTCACTCCTTAAAATGTCTTTTATTTTGCACACTCAGTTACTGCCTAAAACGAAAACCACACCAAAGGCTCAGGACACTGTCGGATGACATCCAGTCCAGCAGGAATGCATCCGTTCTGTGCAGCAGTAAAAAAAAATTTCACAATACAGGCTGAGCAAATCGAGAGACAGAACACAGGCCCGCCACCCCCATTCCCCCCTCTGAAGATTTCATTTTCGCCCAGTGACTTTTGCCTCTGGACAAACGCTTCACGTTAACATTCCTGCCCGACAATCGTTTTTGGTGGTCCCTGGAAGGACATCATGTTTTGGAAGCTCTGGGGAGCCCACCTGCTCCGAGCATATTAGAAATTAGCGATGCCACGATAATGCAAACACCAGATGTTCTAGGAGCATTTCTACTGCTGATTTTGCCTTCTTTGTGTCTCAATGACCTGATCTGGGATATTATTTCAGAACAGTGAATAAGAGCCATTGCCAGATGACTCCCCAGACAATTTTCAAATGTATAGATGATGTAAAAATCACATGTTGTTTCTTCCGAGTCTCGACAACGAGCCAGCTGCAGAGAGAATTCCAGAGATGGTTGTTTTTGCTATTAATGATGGAAAAGAAAAAAAAATTTGTCCTATATGCATAAAGATTATTCTCAGTTGCATTGGCGTAGAAAACCATTATCAGAGTAACTCCCAAAGGTTCATTGAATATGGATTGGAAGCAGCACATTGGATTTGTATCATATGATTTGTTCACAGTTTAGTGTCACGGATTCCCAGAACACCTCTACAAACCAGTTATCACGTATGACCAGGTCTACGTCTATCAATGTCATTGAACAGAATCATCACGCAAGGCTTGATTCAGATTTCTATGTGTGAGTGTGTCACCCACGTATGAAGCTTTTATAAATTAAGATTTTCCCACCAGTATTGGCAGTGCATGACTGATTTTAAAAGTGTGGATTCTTTTTAGGCTGCGATGCATCTTATTTTACTAACACAAGAGATGAAAAGATATAATAATTCATGAGCTTTCCAGACCACATAGGTCCCTCCTTCAGGCTTGTTTGATTTTGCTAAATGTTGGTCCGGATGGGGTTCGATGCCGAGCAGGGGAAGGAAGCTTCACTCCTAGGTCCTGTATATAGGCCAAACAGTCCTTAGGGTACACTTTCTTGGTCTATGAAAAAAACATAGGCTGTGTACTGCAACAGGCGATCCGACAGAAATCATTTCAATAACGAATATCCTCCATGGTGATAATCTGTGTCTTTACTGCACGAGGATTCTCTATTTTCAAGTTACACCATCTCAGCCGGCCAGGCTCTTCCAGCTGAAAACTTTCCGTCATCTGTGTGAGATGGTGTGAAAACACAGGGCCCTTTCACTTCCTTTCCTGGGCTGCCCTTATGGTAAAACCTGGGGCTCCCACGTCACTCCCATCACGTTATATCTGTCATTGCCTGACCGAGACGATGGCAGCTGCACGGCCTGATATGCAGGATAAGGCAAACCTGGCCACCCCTTTCTACAAACGTTGCTCTTCCAGGAGTGTTGGGACTTCTATTCCCGGTTTCCAGAAGTAAAAATATCTTTAGTTTTATGTTTGCTATCAAGTCTAAGAAAATATGGGGGGAGTTTATGACTAACTGGCATGCCCTCTGCGGAGGATGATCTTATCGTTTTGAGTGTGTGATTTCACGTGCTGCCTGGGTTTGTTGCACACGCCTGACTGGCGTGTCCGATGAGATTTTGCAGAATGGGGGCGGGGTGGGGGAGGGGGGGGAGAATGTGCTATCTGTGTGTCAGGCTTCATTTTGCTTCTGCACGTTTGCGATTTGTCACTGTGGGGGGGAAACGACTTACAAGTGTGGCTTTCACCGGGCACTCGTGCACTCGTGCTCGGCGGACATATCCAGGGCCTTCAGAAGGGGCGAGTGAGATGGTTGACCACCCGGGGCCACCATGCTAGCGAGCCACCTGAGGGAGCGGGGCGCCTCGTACCATGTGCTATAGCAGCGGCAGTGATAGTTGCTTTTGCGCGGTGGTCACTCTGCTGCCTCATCTTCTGAAAGGACCTCAGCCAGCCTACGTCATCCAAGGGGACCTGCCAGAGCATCCCAGACAGCCCGAGCCCCACTTAGCCTGGAGATGGGCCGGAAACAGGCATATAGGAAAGAAGGCGCTGTAAACTGGCCTCCATCCAAGCTATTCCCTCTTCTCTTCCCTCACCACCCCCTCCCCATCCTCATAGTGGGCAGAAATGCCAGGCTGGCACCCCTGAGGTAGCACAATCCAGTAGGGATGTGCATTCATTTACAACAAGTAGGCATCCTAAAACAAACTGGGTCTAACTTGTTTCTTCCATGGGTCCTGAAATTCATTAAGCGGGACACCCCTGAATTAAATGAATCCTATTTGTTTCATTTGTATCCCCCCATTCATTTATATGGCCATTAAAGTCTATGGAGAATAACAGATGAAATAGCAGTCAGTTAGGAATTGTTCTGGTATGGCTATTAGCAGCCAGTCCAGTGAATCATGTATGCCTTGTCAGACCTTGGTAGGACATGTTGTCAAGGAGATAACATATGGCAGTGAGACATTTTTCTAAACCAACCTTTCACTGCTCTGCGGATCCAAGAACACTGATCTTGAAGATTGAGTATATCTGACATGTGCTGTGCAAAGTGTGTTGTCCTTCTATAGTCATTGTCATGTCTGTCTGCTGCTTGATGCCCAGATGCCATACCCCTAGTAACAAAATGGAGGACTTGCTGCCTGAGCCTAGCTGCTATACCCCTAATACCACCATGGGGAACTTCCTCGCACATGTCTACATGCCCCCAATTCTACTATAGGGGACTTGCTGGCACTGCCTACCTGCCATTCCCCTAGTACCACCATAGGGGACTTGCTGACCGATGCCTACCTGCTATACCTCTAGTTCAAGGATATGGGACTTGCTGCCTGATGCCCAGCTGCCATACCTCTAGTACTGTCATAGGGTACTTGTTGCTTGATACCTACCTGTCATACTCCTAATAACATACTCCTAATAACATCTGCCTAAATGGCAGATGAAATTTAATGTGGATAAGTGCAAGGTGATGCATATAGGGAAAAATAACCCTTGCTATAGTTACAAAATGTTAGGTTCCATATTAGAAGCTACCATCCAAGAAAGAGATCTAGGTGTCATAGTGGATAACACATTGAAATCGTCGGCTCAGTGTGCTGCGGCAGTCAAAAAAGGAAACAGAATGTTGGGAATTATTAGAAAGGGAATGGTGAATAAAACGGAAAATGTCATAATGCCTCTGTATCACTCCATGGTGAGACCGCACCTTGAATATTGTGTACAATTCTGGTCGCCGCATCTCAAAAAAGTTATAGTTGCGATGGAGAAGGTACAGAGAAGGGCAAGCAAAATGATAAAGGGAATGGAACAGCTCCCTATGCGGAAAGACTAAAGAGGTTAGGACTTTTCAGCTTGGAGAAGAGACGGCTGAGGGGGGATATGATAGAGGTGTTAAAAATCATGAGAGGTCTAGAACAGGTTAATGTGAATCAGTTATTTACAGTTTCGGATAATAGAAGGACTAGCGGGCACTCCATGAAGTTAGCATGTAGCACATTTAAAACTAATCGGAGAAAGTTCTTTTTCACTCAACGCACAATTAAACTGCTGAATTTGTTGCCAGAGGATGTGGTTACTGCAGTTAGTATAGCTGTGTTTAAAAAAGGATTGGATAAGTTCTTGGAGAAGTCCATTACCTGCTATTAATTAAGTTGACTTAGAAAATAGCCACTGCTATTACTGGCATCAGTAGCAAGGGGTTTATTTAATGTTTGGGTACTTGCCAGGTACTTGTGGCCTGGTTTGGCCTCTGTTGGAAACAGGATGCTGGGCTTGATGGACCCTTGGTCTGACCCAGAATGGCAATTTCTTATGTTCTTCTGTTCTTAACATCATAGGGGATTTGCTGCCTCATGTCTAGCTGCCATACTTCTAATTCTACCATAGGGGATTTGGTAGTACAAGCCTATTTGTCATACCCCTTACACCACCACAGAAGTCTTGGTGCTACTGCTCCGCCTACCTGCTGTGTCTGCCAAATATGCATGAACATGGGAGTTTTTGTGCCTCCATGCTGTTTGCTGTTGTTTGTTTCTTTGATGTACTGGGGTATTTGCTTTTCCCTGGAAAAAAAGACAATAATTTAAAAAAAAAACCCATTTTCCTCCTCTCCACCTATTTTATGATTCTGTTTTGTTCTAACCCTTCTGCAATGATCCCAGCCTGGTTTTCACACCCTGCTTGTTTGTTGATTGTACTGAGGTGGTTTCTCCATAAAAACCCTCAGTCTTAAGAAAGCAATGCCGTACCCCAGACCTCACACCTTGAGGTGTTCTTGCCAGTCCTGGGGGCTGCTGTGCACTTTTCATGTTCTTTTGAAGTTGTGATGTCACTCTTTTTCTGGGCCTTGGGTTTTTTCCTGCCACCTTTCTGCTCCATTTCCCCTTCATGGTGCCCTAGCATGCTGATGCCACTTTTGTGCAACTCTACCTCTCGTGAAGCCATCAAGGGTTAATGTCACTATTGCTGGTGCCCTCTTCTGGAGCTTTGGGGTGCTCTTCCCACACCAGCTGCCTTCTTTGCTCCTCTGGTGATGCCTTGGATAACTCCTGCCAATGCTAAGACCCCTTTTCTCCTTTGTGAAGCCTTAGGCTATTTATGCCACTTTTGGTGCCACTTTGCCACAGTCTAGGTACCTTGGAGTTGTTTCTCCCTTCTAATGATTTCTTCCTACAAGTTTCATACAAATTGATAAGAAAACCAGAATTCTGGACTTCCAAACAGGCTGCAATGCTTCCCCCATTGACTTTAGTAGAAAACAAATGGAACTAATAAAACAAACAAATATTTGTTTTCATTTCAGAGCTAATGAAACAAATTTGGATCCCAACAAAACAAATGATCAAACTAAAACGAAATTTTTCTTCTGCACATCCCTACAATACAATCCTTTCCCCGTGAGCGGTCTATAAATGACTATAATTATGGTGGTTTGCTAACCTCTGCTCTTGATCCTGCCAGGAACTGGATTCAGAGCTTGGTTTTTTTTTCATAAGAAAGGCTGGACCTTTTTCAGGTGAACGGATTTTTATTTTCCCTGCTGTCTCCAGGCTACGCCGCTTCGGCATAGAATGCTTTTGAATCTGCGTGAAGCGCTGTAGGTGGCCAGTCTTCCTTGGAGTGTCTGTGGCTTATAGAGAAAATGATTTGATGTTTGTTTTGCTCCGGACCAGATTGTGATCTTTTTTGCAGAAACTTCCTCAGAACCTGCTGCTGCCGTTTCTTCTCCTTCGGCGGTATCGGATGTTTACGTTCTCATGGCCTTTATTCTTTTCTTCCACAGCACTGCTGATTTTTGCTCATAGACTCTAGGTGCCCTGTATTTGTCTGCCCTTGAGGCTTTTTATTTCCTTTTTTTATATCCTCTTAGTTTCCTCTCTCTTCTTTCGAGGATCTTTGTTTGCATGGGATAATTTAATAGTTTGTTCCTTCCTTTTTCTATTTGTTAATGGTTTACACCTTTGCCACGTAAAACAGCACTGGATAAAAATTAAAAAGAAAAGGTTTTTAGTGGGAGCCGCATCCATTTTAACCCTTGTATCCCCACAGCGCAGGTTCCCCTGGGCTTGTCCCCCAGCATCTTGAATTTTGCTATGGTTTTTACCCCAGCACTGCCTCCAGGAGGCTCTTCCGTGCATCGAGCACCCTTCCCATGAAGAAATATTTCATTAAGCTGTCTCTGAGTCTACCTCCTGTTCCAGAATTCCTTTTTCTCTGTAAAAGGGGATACATATTAGATTATTTAATCTTTAACCAGGGATCCAGTATTGTCGTAAAAATGTAAATTAAAATCTCTTAGTTCTACAAAGGTCATCCTCTGTCAGGCACGGCTCAGCTAGCATATCTGTGATAGAGTGAAGCAGAGGGAATCAATCTACAAGAGCCTTCACTCTGCAGCTCCTCACCACCTCTCCTCTCTTATCTCTCTCCTCGTGCAAGTCACTCGTTGGACAAGTCATTCCCATCTATGCCCTTCTCCTCCTTGATCACCAGTTCCCGACTCGGTGCCTTCCACCTGGCTGCGCCGTGTGCTTGGAATCGTCTTCCTGAGCTGGCGCGTCCTGCTCCCTCTCTCGCCGTGTTTAAATCCCAGCTAAGGCCCTGCCTTTTTGAAACCGCTTTTAAATCTTATGCCTGATTGTCTGTCTGCTTTTAGTCTCATTAACTAAATTTCTTCTCTTTGTATCCAGTGTCTTGCTTTATACCCCAAGTCTCTTGTCCTGTATGTTTGCCTTTTTAGATTGTAAGCTCTTCCGAGCAGGGACTATCTTTTTGTGTGTTTGTACAGTGCTGCGTATGTCGTGTAGCGCTATAGCAATGTCAGGCAGTGGTAGTAGTAGGTCCTTAAGGGACGGATTCACTAAAGTAACCTTTCAAACCTAACACACATGGAAACCTCCAAGCCACCACTCTAACTGGCCCAATCTCGCTAGGCTAATTAGTGCAGAAACAGAAAGTGATGCGCCCTCTCCCCCCTCTCATAGCCCATCCTCGAGCATCACCGTACGCTCTCCTCTCCCAGTCATTGTCCCAGTGATGTGATGAAAAGGGGTCCCTCCTCCAATCACCAAGCCTCCCAATTATCAATTCCTTCCCCACTTCCACCCCCCCACACAAAGCTAAGGACACCTGAGCCCTTTCCCCTCTCCCCTCGCCCACCAGCAGGAAGGTACAGGCTGCCATCCCGTGGGCTCCACACGGCACCCTGACTGCAACTGGAGCATTTTACTGGTTTCAGCAATTCAGAGGTGGATTTAAGGACCAGGCTAAAATCCCCCACCACTGTTTGTGCATCTTTTAGCGGGCAGGCATTTTTTGTACAAGTTTTACCTTACCATCAAATTTCGGTGTTTTCAAATTGTGCAAGTTAAATGCTTTGCTGTGAATTTCTGACTGTTTTTGCACAATTTTCTATTACATGGGTAATATTAAGGTGGCATTCATCTACTCTCAGCCTTAAATTTTGTTCAAAACACAAAATCATTGTGCAGTTGTATGGATTTTTACCACTAGAGTTAACTAACTTCTGTCCTGGTTCCTTCTTGACTCTTGACCTTCCTCTGGCCTTCTGTAATCCCAGATTGCTCACTTTCAATGTGCACCACGGCCTTGCAGGCGTGGTCCGGCGAGCTCACGCACCGTGGCCTAATGGTGAGATGACAGGGGCCGCAGAATGCTTCTGATGTTCATTCTGATCTTGTCCCTTTCTCTCCAGGTACCACAGATACCCCCTCATATTGTAACATGTAAAGGGAAAGTACTCATTGGGGCTGAACTAGGCAAAGTCTGGCCCATTGTAGCTGTAAGTAATTTGTTGTAAAGTGATGTACATATTCTGACATAAGTCTTTTTGTTGTTCCAGTGATAGATATCAAAACATATCAAAACATGCAAACATGTTGCCAGAGGATGTGGTTAGTGCAGTTAGTGTAGCTGTGTTTAAAAAAGGATTGGGTAAGTTCTTGGAGGAGAAGTCCATTACCTGCTATTAATTAAGTTGACTTAGAAAATAGCCACTGCTATTACTAGCAATGGTTACATGGAATAGTAGCATGGGTTCTTCTTAGTTTTTGGGTACTTGCCAGGTTCTTGTGGCCTGGGTTGGCCTCTGTTGGAAACAGGATGCTGGGCTTGATGGACCCTTGGTCTGACCCAGTATGGCATGTTCTTATGTTCTTAATATGAACCAAAAGTTGCTGTCCTCTTCCTCCTCCTCCTCCTAACTCCTTCTAAAATGTGTAACAATAAAAGCCCCAGTTCCTCTATGGACTGCACTAGTTCCTTGTTTGAATATTTCCCCACCACTGAGCCTGAGGTAGGTAAAGAGAGCCTATATATAGCTGCTTTAAAAAGTGGATGCTCTGGGGAGGGGGCGTGCTGGAGGGGAGAAAACCATGCGCCTATATTTGATATTCACAATGTATGCATATACTTTACCATCCTTTGAGGTGGTTCAGGTCCACAGCATGTACTCATTTCCATACCCATCTCCCTACACCCTCCCAATAGCAGTCATAGCTGAGTGCTAGAGAAGGGAGGATGTTAGGATATCTGCTTCCAGATTACACAACATCGAGTCTGGTGCGGGGGGAATGTTTCCTTCACAGATCACGCTCCAGGACTGGAGGCATTTCAGAAGGGTTTGCTGCCTTGATAGATCATTATTCAGGGAGGAGTAGGGAGAGGGGAAGGAGAAGGATAGTTGGATCACAATTATGCAGGTATGCTACCTCCAACTATGTGTGAGCTGAAAATTACCTATAGTTAAGTGGATATAACAGACCCGGCTAAATCTGGGACTGCCACAGATATACTGTGGGCCTGATTTCCAAAAGCCACTGAGGCACATAAAACTCAGCTTTGTGTATGTAAATGGCTGTCCTAAAGTAGCCTAGGGCTCTGTACATGTAAATATAACCATGATCTGCACATAATTTTCTGTAAACTGCAGAGAGGTGCTCCAGGAACAGAGCTGGAACTCAACTTGTGTACTTTTTACTCTTAAAAAGTTTCTGAGCAATGTATGCATGAAAGCTACTCTCTCTGAAGAGGAATTGTAACTTTACAAGAATGAATATGTGCACATACTCAGCCAAGTATACACATACATTTGCTTTGAAAATCCTCAGTAAGGTTTGCATGTACAATGTATGCGCAGATTTTTACTGCTATGCAGGAAGTTATAAAATTACCCCCTGTATCCTAAGCTTTCAGCTTTTACAGTGCATTGTTTTATTATGATCCAGAATGTGACACCTTTGCCCTTTAATTTTATTGTGATCCATTTTGAAGCGGCTGACCAGCCATAAAAGACAGAACTGAAATACAAAATTAAATTAAATATATTCAGACATTTGAAAAATGGCTTTTAAAAAAAACCAGTATTCTGTTGGTTCTTTGCACTTTTGCATGTCTGCCTGCTTTGCAGTTCAGTATTCAGAACAAAAAAAATAAATTTTCGTGTATAAAAAAGTCTTGAAATCACACAAAGAGAGAAATGATGACATAGCATAGGATTGTAATTCATGTCTACCTGAAAAGGACTGCCTTCACTGCCTGGCTGAATGTAAAACAGTTTTTTGTCATTACTTAACTTTTTCCACTAGATGGCACTAAAACCCCATCAATGACATCTTCCATTCACTTGCTTCCTAGCAGACAGGCCAAAAGTCACATTTTCTTCCTGGGAAATGAGGAATAAAAATACACCCCATTTCAATTAAGGGACCATGTTGTGCCTGCAAAAGCAAACATAAATAAATAAATAAATAAATAAATAAATAAATAAATAAATATATATATATATATATATATATATATATATATGTGATTACAATAAGAAGCATCATCTATTAAGCAAGGTTTAAGGAAGGATTTCAGCACATCCTTTCTTATATATATAAGAAAGTATATATGTATATATATATATATATATATATATATATAAAAGAAAGGATGTGCTGAAATCCTTCCTTAAACCTTGCTTAATAGATAGATGATAAGAAAGTATGTGTGTATATATATATATATATATATATAAAGGATCTGCTGGAAAATAAATAAATAAATTTAAAAAATGTATATATATATATATATATATATATGTGCATATATATACCTAACCTGTTTTATATATATATATATATATATATATATACATACCTAACCTGTTCAAAGTTGTTGATTTTAATTTCTAGTGTCAATTCACCCAACTTCATCGTTCAACTGTTGACATCTCAATTTCATCTCTCCCTAGCCTCCTTTCATGTACAGCCAATAACCTTTTACTATGTGTACCTGTCTTGATTAACATGTAAATATCTTATCTTATTGTATACCCTGTACATATTATTCTATTATTGTTTTGTCCCTGGACCGTTTATAAGGTCTACCTAATAGCACCTCTCGCCCCCAGTTGCCTTTCTCCTATCAGCTTCAATCCTCCTTGCCTTTTCTTCCTGCTTCTGCTATCGCCATTGCTTCTCCTCTGCTCCACCACCCCCGTCCTGTTTTTTTGTAATTTCTACCTTTCACAGTTATATTGTAAACCGGCATGATGTACCCACGAACGCACTGTGTAGCTGTTGTGGCAGGCTATAATTGTTGTATGTGTGATTTGCGTGTCTTGCTTTTCGGTGGTCTTCATGGTTGATGCTGTGCATGTGCACATGTTCTCCGCTGTGAGAATTTCATTCCAGACCTTCTTGCCTAGATGATTTTGATGTGATAGGTTGTATATTCTTCTTCCTGGATATGCAAGGGATGAATGGACCGTGATGTGACTCAAAGGTCTTTTCCTGCGGTGGTGATTTTGGTTCCCCTGCCTTTGATTTCTCTCTTCTGGCACCTTCAAGAGATTCCGAGGCTACAGTGTGAAGCTGCTGTGGTCGATTGTGCCTCATCCAGGCTCGAACCCTGACCCGTACCACCCCTAGTGAAGGATAAAGCACCAAAAGGGGGTTCCAGTTACATACGTGATCCATGTGTACAATAGAGAAGCACCCACTCACAGCCCCACAATGGCAGGCAATGGACTAAAATGGCCACCAGAAACGTGTTTACATTTTGCTCCTGGCATTAAAATTCCTGCATTAAAAGACAAGCATTAGAATGTCTCCCTGATAGCGCAGCTCTCTGCATTGCCCTGTGTAGCTAACGGCTTTGTTTACATGCCATTTGCATGCATCTGCGCTAAGCTTACCATGGATGTTTAGCATGGGTATTTTTCGGCAGTAAAACCTATATTACATAAATGAGTAAGTTTAGTACCGAAAAACCCACACTAAACTTGGAGTAGAAACCCGCGATTGGTTTAGCACAACTTATTATATCGACCCATATGTGTTAAGGATGGCATAGAGTCAAGCAGGATAAAAGTCCTTTAAGAAACTAAATGCACCGTGGAATTCTTATGGATATAAATTCCATGTGTGATAGGTAAGAGTATAGCAGTGGGTGTAAACTACCTCCCACCAGATCAATGAAATGCTAACAGGCAGTAGAAAGGCAAGTAAAATTTGCAATACAGTAACAATAGAAGATTTCAATCACCCCAATATTCATTAGGTAAATGTTGTATCACAATATAGTATGGAGGTAAAGATTTTATTTCTATAAATGACTGCTTCATGGAGCAGCTAGTCTAAGAATGAGATGGGGACCTACTTTAGTTCTAGTCCTCAGTGAAATGCAGGATCTGGTGCAAAGGGAAGTGGTGGGACCACTCAGCAATAATGATCATAATTTAATCAGATTTCACATAATCACTGCAGGAAGGACATTAAGAAACTATTGCAGTAGTAGTAAACTTTAAAAAGGTATACTATGATAAAATGAGGAATTTAGTTAGAAAAAAATCTGAAAGGAGTAGTAGCATTATGTGATTCGGCTGAACCTTTCGTTAAAAAATGAAACAGACCATCCATGGCTCCTACCATGTGATAGGGGCCGACCAATGGCACCGATAGCCCCTGTCACACGGTAAGGGCAAAGGGCCAATGGCGCCATTTTGATTAGCGGCAGCTGACGGCCCAAGAGGGAGAGATCGCTCCCGGGACCCCGTTGGACCACCAGGGACTTTTGTTAAGTCTTGGGGGGGGGGGGGTCGGGCAAGTCTTGGGGGGCAGGGGGGGGGGGGTTGCAATTAATTAAATCTGAAGAGTTGGGGTGGGGTTGGGGTTTTTTTGCCCTTTCTCTCCTCCCCCAAAACGATAAGAAAACCACATAAAATTTTGTGGGTTTTCTTATCGTTTTGTCATCCCCCCTGAACCGTGACGAAATAGGAAATATCGTCTCTATTTCCTATTTTGTCGCAAACGAATGCACATCCCTAAGTAGCAAAGCTTAAAAAGTTTATAATAAGAGTGGGCATTATTTTAAAATCTATTTTGGAAGCCCAGATAAAATGTATTCCATGCATTAAAAAGATTGATGGAAAACCAAATGACTACCAACATGGTTAAATGATGAGGTGAAAGAGGCAATTAAAACCTAAAGAACATCTTTCAAAACATGGAAAGCAATTCCAAATTTGAAAAATAGGAAAGAATATAAGCACTGGCAAGTTAGGTGAAAATGATTGATACGGCAGGCCAAGAAAGGATTTGAAAAGAATCTTGCCATAGGGGAAAAAACTAATAATAAAACTTTTTCAAGTACATTTGATGCAAGAAGCCTGTGAGGGAGTCGGTTGAGCGGCTAGATAACCAAGGCATAAAAGCTTACTCAGGGAGGACAAGACCATAGCAGAAAAGCTAATTTAATTCTTTACTCAGTCTTTACTCATGTGGATGTTGGGCGGATTCCCATATCAGAAATATTTTTTTATGGTGATAATTCAGATGATATAAAGCACATCATTGTGAAACTGGAAGATGAAATAGAGTAAACCGACAAACTAAAGGTTCACAATTTCACCAGAACTGAATGATATTCACTCCAGAGTTCTGGAAGAACTCAAATCTGAAATTGCATAGCTGTAACTATTAATCGGTGTAGAAGACTCCTTTGGAATCTCCACTAGTTGGCGCTGGTCTAAGACAGGGATAGGGAGTTAGGAGTGGAGGAAAGCACTTGCTATAACAACCCTTGTGAGGTGGCTGCAATGGTCTGCGTCTACCTGTTTAGAGCAGTGGAACATTTTTGGTTTAGACGTTGAAGGAGAAGGAAAGGTTTTTGTTGGTTCCCCCCTTGCTGGAGAGCTAGGCCTCACATCTCTGGTTGCACAGGATGGAAAGCAGGCACTTAGTCTACAATCTGGCTGGTGAGGATGTCTCAGCTTTTAAAAATTGTTTCAGAAAGTTTGCATTTTATTTTGGAGATCTTATGGGATCCCCTAGTCCTGGCTCAGGGAGGAAAATCCCTTCCCTGGGAGGGATAGAACGAGAGGAGATCTGCTGAAACCATCTCTCCCCCGTGGTTGGACAGTGGTGACTCTGTGCTTTGCGAGGCTTTATCTGTCAGTTTTGGGAGGATGTTCTCTGCCAGCCTTGCTGCCTGTGTTGATAATTGTGACTTTCACCCTGAAAGATCCCAGGAATTGTGACAGATTACGGTCAAGGATATCATGAGACACAGCCTTAACTTCTGAAGATAGTTCCCCTCTTGGTATGATCCAAAAACTATTAACAGATACAACCCTAAGACAATTGGGTCTCAACATCAAATTACAGCTCTCAGGTTAGATCAGCAAAAGTAGCATAAATAATTCTGTTTTAAATGTTTATGTGGTTTTTTTCCCCTCTGGCATCTCCTCATCAACCTCCACCTTCCTGTGGCTTAGACTTTCTTTGGTTAATTCAGAGCCTCCAGCTTCCCTCAGGTTATGTTGCAAGACCAAACAAGGAAGCAAAACCCAGTCACAACCGCCCATTGCAAACAATGGTTCTCTGCGATTAGCTTGGAAGTTCATATTCAGCACCACTTATCCGGCTAAGTGGCAACAGCTGAATCTTCCCAACATCAGCGGTCACCACTTAGCAGATAACCACGTATCCGGCTAAACAGCCAGCTAAGTGTTGGGCAGGGCGGGTTTATAACTCAGAGTACTTGAGTTAGCCGGACAAGTCATCCAGCTAACTCTGGTTGTGTTGGAGACCTGACCTAAAGTTAG
This sequence comes from Rhinatrema bivittatum, assembly GCF_901001135.1. Classification (NCBI taxonomy): domain Eukaryota; kingdom Metazoa; phylum Chordata; class Amphibia; order Gymnophiona; family Rhinatrematidae; genus Rhinatrema; species Rhinatrema bivittatum. Next base: position 13,417,402 of record NC_042615.1, on the reverse strand, counting down.
CCGGGCCTGATGCTATTAGCGATCCCATCCTCTTGGGGATAGGTAATGGCGTGGTGTCATGGTTTCAGCCCTACCTTTCTAGTCAGCAAGAATAGATCTGAATATGGCAGTTGCAGTCTTCTTGGAAACCGATGTCTCTGGGAGTTCTGCAGGGATCTGCACTGGCATTAATTTTGTTTACATTTTATTTATTACCTCTGTGGGCCATGTTGTGTGTCAGCTTTAAAATTGACTTCGCTCACATGCAATTACTTTTTCCTGTGGATACCTTATTTTATTGTTTAAAAGCTTCTTAATAAGTGGCTGAAACAAAACAATCTTCACCTGAACTTTGCCAAGATGAAAGCTGTGTAGGTCAATCGTAGCCCAATCTCTGAAGGGTTGGTGAACCATCGACGGTATGCCTCTTCCATTTGTCGATACCATCCATGATTTAGGATTTATAATCGATTCACAACTATCCTTTAAACCACAGTTAAATGCGGTCATAAGGGCAGGATTTTTTAAGCACAGGATGGTTCAAACTTTGAAATACATTCTGTCAACGTCAAGCTTTTATTGTAAAACCTTCCATTATCATAATTCCTTATATGTAGGCCTTCCGAAATACTTTGTAAAGGCCTTGCAGCTCCTGGAAAATACAGCAGCATGTCTGAAAACATTTTGTCCCATAAAGGAGCATATTATGCCTCTTCTGCAGCAGTTGCATTGGATGCCAGCAACACAATGTGTGAACTTCATGATTACTCTGCATCACATACTGTAGCTCTTCAGGGTGAGAGTCTACCCTATCTGGCAGTTGTTTAACTCATTATGTTCCATGTTGGCCTCTGGGATTTGCAGAACATTACTTGTTAATTATTATGTGTTTCTTCATTTAATGATCTGCCCTTACAGGTTACCCGAACTCGGGCCTTTTCTGAAATGAGTTGCCTCAGGAGCAAAATAGTGGTCACTATAAATTTTTTGGAAATATTTAAAGGTGCACTGTCAGTTGGCATTTTTTGAAGTCCTTATGGGACATGTTATATTAATTTTATATTAATTTTAATTGTTGATGTTAATATGTTGCTTTATTGTTTATTTTTGTTAATTATGTTATTGTTTATTGTCTTTGCGTGGTTATGTAAATGATGTAATCGATAGAGAATGGGTCTTGTAATGTAAGCGGAATAGAAAAATATTTTATAGGTTCATTTTAATCATCTGAGGGCTTGGTTTTCACATTATGGTTACATGACCTATGTATAAATTGCATATTAATTATTTTTATAGATGTATTTTCATAGATTTTAATTTGTATGCAAATAGACTTATTTTCAAAGGATTTAGGAGCCTAACTTTGTAAGTTAGGAGCCTAAATTGGCCCCATTGAACATGCATTATATAAAAATGTGTTTTATAGAAAATAAATATTTTTGTACTAAATAAAAAAGTTTAATTATTGTTGACACAATAAATTATGTTTTCCAGGGTTGTTTTGTACTTTTTATTGAGCACTTGGACCTAGATTTTCTAACCTACTGTGGCGTCGTGAATCGCGCGGTACAGGGGGGCAGGGGGCGAAGCGGGGAGCGGGCCTGCGAAAGCCGGCAGCGATCACACCTCTGCGGTTTGAAGGCAGGGGAGGACAGCAGCCACCATCCTTGTGGGCGTTGCTTCGTATGTCCGCAGCCTTTTGATGGTAACGCATTACCTTTAGCAAAACTGTCTAAGCACAGATTGGCAGCCTGTACAACCTGTGCCTCGTGAGGAATGGTTTATATTTTTTGGTGCACTTGCAAACTCATTTATATTGGTAAAACTATAAGATCAGTGAGGATGAGGATGGTAGAACTTCGGAATTCAATCACTAGGCAGACAATTGAAGCACCTCTGGTTGCACATTGTTTAGCCAAACAACATTCTTTTCCAGATTTCACCTTCACTGTTTTAGAAAAGGTCTATTCGGATGTACCGGGGGAGGGGGAGATCTAGATGCGGTGTTAGCACACGGAGAACTGTAGTGGATTTACAGCCTTAACACTATACACCCATTCGGGTTGAACAAAGAAATCAAAGGGTTTTCCTGTTGAAACAGCATGGATAGTTGTTTGGTTGCTGTGGTCTTACCTGAATGGGAGCTGGGAATGGGAAACGTATTCATATGGTGGTAGTGACTGGTTGGCAGGGTAGGTGCAGTGCTGTTTTATGGTGACACAGAGTGGATTTGAGCGAGTTGATTGGCAATGGGTATGTTTTAAAATGAGTGAGTGGATTGCTTGGTTGTTGAGAGTTATGCCAGTAATGAAACATTTGAAGGTATGTTTGCTGGGTGTGTTTTTTTGTTTGGGGGTTATATAGTAGTTAATATTTGTGTTTATGTATTTTTAGATATTGTGATCCTGAGGTAGGCAAATGATTCGGCAAAACATGGGCCTATGTCAGGTTAGGCCGGGTGTTTAAATTTAGTAACACAGTTTTGGAGATGGTGTGCAATGTTACAAGTTGAATGATTCAAAGCTATAAAATCTAAGAATAAAAGAGAATAAATGAGATAAGTTCCTTTCAATCCATGACTTTGGGTTTAAGTGGGTAGAATGTTTTGTTTTATTGACCTAGCAGATCTAAAAGGTGCTCCATCTGACAATGTGGCAAGAGACAGGTTATTGAAATCCATAGCACTGTTCATCTGATGCTGTGTTCGTTGAAAGTTATCATTTACATGTTATATTGAGAGCAATTATGTGCTTCTTCAATTGGATGTGGGAGAGATACACCCATGCCAGAAATTATATTCAAAGGTGATGAAACAAATTTCAGTGAACATGGAAGATGTACTAGGGCAAATTAACAAACTAAATAGTAGCAAATCACCTGGACCAGATGGTAATCATCCCAGAGTGCTGGAGGAACTGAGAAATGAAATTGCAGACCTGCTACTGGAAATTTGTAAACTATCAGTAACATTATCTATGGTACCAGAAGACTGGAGAATTGCCAATATAATGCCAATTTTTAAAAAGGGTTCAAAGGGTGATTCAGGAAACTTCAGACCAGTGAGTCTGACATCTGTGCCAGGTAAAATGGTAGAAATTATCATAAAGAACAAAATTGCTGAACAAATAAATTAGCAGAGTTTAATGGGACAAAGCCAATATGGATTTAGCCAAGGGAAGTCTTGCCTCACAAATTTACAACATTTTTTAAGGGCATAAATAAACCTGTGGATAAAGGTGAACCAGCTGATACTGTGTATCTGGATTTCCAGAAAGCATTTGATAAAGTCCCTCATGAGAGACTTTTTAGGAAATTAAAAAGTCATGGATAGGGGAAAGTGTCCTAAAGTGCAACGTGATGCACTTAGGGAAGAGTAACCGAAATGATAGCTACAAAATGCAAGGTTCCACATTAGGAGTCACCACTCAGGAAAAGGATCTAGGTGCCATCATTGAAAATTCGTTGAAGTCTTCTGCTAAGTGTGCAGCAGCAGCCAAGAAAGCAAATATAATGCTAGGGATTATTAGGAAAGTGTTGCGCTGGAGGTGGATCCTTGACCTGGTGCAGGATTGGTACGGCCCTCTGGTCGGACCCAGAGAGCGCCTGCCACCAGGAGGCGGAAACACAAGGAGACAGAGGCTAAATGGAGCTTCACCAATAACAGTCCGGGGTTTCTGCAGGTTGAGCCCTTGGATACCCGGACCGCCTGGACTTAGGTGGGCCTCTGGTGGTCTCCCGGAGAGGTAGCAGAGGGGTGTGCCCACCACAAGCAAGGGTGCACAGCTGATCAGAGTGGATGGACCAGACCTGAACTGGAAGCTCCAGAGACCTCAGTGAGGCAACAGTTCAGGAAGGTTCTCCGGGCGAGAGAGCCAGCACCTGCGGGTCTAGTCGGGTCTAGTCACGTGGAAGCCGCGGTTGGTTTCCAAGCAGGTTGGTCTGATAGTCACAGTAGGCCAGAAGAGGGTGTCCGAGTGAAGCGCAAGGGTCAGAGCCAGAATATCAATCCAGGAGGAGTCAGCCAAAGCAGAGGACAATACCAAGGTCAGTCCGAGCATAGTCAAGGTGAGCGAGGGTCGGTTCCAGGCAGCAGGCAAGAGAATGATCAGGTAGGCAGTGGTCAGTTCCAGGTGGCAGATAAGAGACTGGTCAGGCAGGCAGAGGTCAGTATCAGAGGTCAATCCGAAGAGGTACTACCTGAGAAGGATACAGGGACACACGGAGCCACTGGGTAAGGAGAGACACTGGAACACGGAGACACTGGAACAGGAGAACACTGGAACACGATGAGGCAAACTAGCACACCAACGGTGTCGACTCGATTGCCAAGGCAGGGATCAAGAGACTGAGCCCTTCCTTATATACAGGGCTCTGGTGATGTATTCCGAACGCGCCTCCCTCGGGTTTCCCACGCTTGTCCCTTTAAAGGAATGGACGTTGGCCACGCGCATGCGCCTAGGGGTGGGGCTGAGATGGCCGAAGACGCGGAGCCCCGTCGGGAGCTTCTCTGTGAGGCCTGCAAAGATGGGGACGCTGAGGAAGGCCGTGGTGAGCGACAGGGACGTCGAGGATTAGCGGCAGCAGCCAGGCCAGCGCTTGTGGAAGGCAGCGTGAGGTGAGCAGGCCCGACCGCGGCACCCACGCGACCGGGACGCACAACAGAAAGGACTGGAGAATAAAACAGAGAATATTATAAAGCCTCTATATCACTTCATGGTGCGACCTCATCTTGAGTATTATGTGCAGTTCTGGTCACCACATCTCAAGAAAGATATAGCAGAATTAGAAAAGGTACAGAGAAGGGCAACCAAGAAGATAAAGGGGATGGAACAATTCCCCTATGAGGAGAGGCTACAAAGATTAGGACTGTTCAGCTCGGAGAAGAGGCAGCTGAAGGGAGATATGATAGAGGTTTATAAAATGAGTGAAATGGAACGTTAATCTGTTGTTTACTCTTTCAAAGCATATAAATACTAGGGGACACACAATGAAGTTACTGGGTAATGCATTTAAAACTAATAAGAGAAAATATTGTTCTACTCAATGCATAATTAGACTCTGGAATTCCTTACCAGAGGAAGTGGTGAAAGTTATTAGTGTAGCTGAATTTAAAAAAAGGTTTGGACAAGTTCCTGGAGGAAAAGTCCTTTAACCATTATTAAGGTGGAGTTGCTTATTCTTGGGATAAGCAGCTTGGAATCTCTCTACCCCTTAGGATCCTGCCAGGCACTCGAGACCTGGCTTGGCCACTGTTGGAAACAGGATACTGGGCTTGATGGTCCTTTGGTCTGACCCAGTACGACAAGTGTTATGTTCTTATGGACTTAGCCGAATATCTTAAAGGTAGTCAGAGCCTGGGAATCTTAAAAACCCATGATACGTCTGTCTAAGTCTCAAAGTTAGCTGGACACATCATTTGAATGTTGACCCCACATGGTGATACCTTTTATATTGGACAAACTTAATACATTTTGTAACAATGCACCAAAACTAAGAGGCAAATAAGTGCACAGGTTACACCAATTTTCAGAGTGGACTTATGAGAATAAATGCTGGTGTACCGCACAGTTCTGCCCGATCCGCAGTATTATTTAATCTTTATCTTCTTTCTTTTGGGCAGCTGTTACAGTATTGGGGCTCACATTTTTCATATGTAGATGACGTTCAACTGTTTATCCCCAGTGTCGAACGCAGAGAGATACCAACCAAAAAAATGTTGTGATTAAATGAGGCCGATTCAGGAATGGTTGCATATGAATGGTCTGGTTTTAAATATCAAGAAAACCAAACTCATGTGGGTAGGGAAAAGTCTCTAGAAAATGTTCTTACATTTATTTCTTTTGAAAGATACCGGCCTCCAACTGTAACAGAAATTTTACTATACAACTTCAAATATTGGGAATTAATTCTGTGCCAGTACAGGTTACATCAACTAGTGATTTTTCTGGTCTAATTATTAACTAGTTAATCCCTTATTTTCGTACTTTCATATGAACAAACCAGGTCCAGGGCCTTTCCTTCTGTAACGCCCATTTTGTGGAATAAGTTATCAGAGCAGCAGAGAAATGAAAGGAATAGGAAAGAATTCAGATGGCAGATTAAGGCAATATTTATGGGAGCTTTTGCTGATTGATTTTAATCATTGTTTTATATTTTGTCATCGGTTAATGTATGCATAGTTTTTATTTTCACCAAATACTATGCATGTAACGTTGTTACCCGCACTGAACAAGATATTTTGGAAACTGCGGAATATAAGATTCAAAAATAAATAAATAAAATACGTGTGCTATGAAACTTATCCCACCAAAACTCCCACATACACACTTACTCCCTCTAATTTGTTTGTGCAAATTTTTCAGGGAAACGTATTTACGCGCATACGTTTGGATTTTCAGAAGTACGCGCATAAGTCCAGACCCCTCTCCGGCCTCCTCCCAGAACCGTCTTCCCCACAGTCTGGGTAAACATGCACGCACGACACGCCTGCATAGGTTTAACCGCTCATCGGGGAGGCAAGTTCGTAAATGGCCATTCCTGCATCTAAAATGCTGCTTCACTCGCACAAGTCCCCTTTGAAAATTCTTGAATAGCTTTTGAGAGTTATACTCCCTTCATTAGGCGAAAAAAAAACCAACCCTGACCCGATGAAGGAAGCGTACTCTCGGAAAGTGAGCTACGATATGGTCTTGGTGCACGGTATGACCATACACCATCCAGCAAGCCCACGGGGACGGACAGGCCACAGCCTCACTAGTTTTGGTAGCTGTTTAGCTTACTACAAAGCTTAGTGGCACAATATGGGGAGGAGCTGAATGTTGGATTAAGCACGGGATCTTATACGCTCATCTACCCAAGATGGTACAGAACCAGGAAGATGACAAGAACAAAAAACTGACCTGGATAAGCAATGATGTCCTATAAGCAGCAAATCCGCTACGACTGGCAGCTGGAATATATCCTTGCTGTGAGGACAGGGATAACTGGGCCAAACTGAGTGGATCAATTGGTCTTTATCTGCCTTCATCTTTTGGATGGACGTTCTTGGTCTTCACCTGCCATCATTTACTGTGTTACTGTTCCTCTTCACAGGGCATTGCCAACTCATAGGCAAATGAGCTCACAGTCTTGAGTCTGTCCTTGCTTTGTAGCAAATCCAACCACAGGGGATGCCTCGCAGGCATAGTTTGTCCGCCTTTGAGAATTGTCAGGTATCATGCGCCTAGCAGTTTTTAAAACAGGAAACTAAGGGGGAGGGGGTCTTATTTAAACTAAAAAAATACTATCCCCCCATTAAATAAAGCCACTGTCTATGAGAGCTTTCAGATATTTCTTGCTTGTTGAATTGCTTTCCTTGTGCTGAAAGCAGTGTGTGGCTGTGTTAGTGCAGTTGGACGGCTGGGGATCTGTCTTTCTGTGTTGACTTGTGACAGAGCTGGCGAGGCAGCAGAGGGCAGGAGCACTCTATGAGATATATTAGCAGCTAGCAAGCAACATCAGACACCAGCTCCGACCCTCCTTGCAATCCTATAAATCGTTTATAACTCTTCATTCTCGTTTTTATTTCTCGCTCATTACCCCATAGTCCACTCATTAATCCTAAAGGCTCTACCACACTCCCCTTGACTCATGAGCGCTTGGCTGCTTGCGCAGAATATGACTTTCAAAGCCATTTTGGTGGGTAAGTAGTGGGTTACAAACAAGAATCGGCCAGGGGGACACTGCCTGCCACATACAGGGGAGACGATCCTGGGGATGAGTATAGGTCCAGGAGAGGCAAATCACACAGGCAGATTGCATTATTTTTCACTCTTGGCGCGTTATTTTCCACGGAAAGCTTTTGCACATGTGCTCAGGCGGGAAGGGTCTTGGAGCAAAGCCCGCGTGTAGTCTCTGCACGTTGACTTGGAAAACTGGAGCAAAGTCCATAGGTAAGAATTACCCCCATAAACGTTTATCTACAAAATGTTGCTTTACGGCGAGAAATTTATTTATTTATTTATTTATTTAACGCTTTTTATACACCGGCATTCGTAGGACACATCATGTCGGTTTACAGGTAACTGAGAAAGGAAATTACAATGAACGATGAAAGAAGGCTAAATAGATAATATATGACAGTGCAAGGAAGGAGAGTCAGCGAACAGAAATACAACTTGGTAGAACGAAATGGATTTTGATTATCCATATTAAAATTAGATATACAAGTGAACTTATATACAATGTTAGGGAGGCGTGTGCACTTATGAGCTTAGCATATGAACTATGAACAATATAAAGAAATTATGTGCACTACTGTACAATTGAATAAAGGGGAGGGGGCAGAGAGGGAGGGAGCGAGGAGGAAAAGGGCGGAAGGGGGGGATAAGTGGGGGGGATGAGGGTGGGGCAAAGGGAAAAAAGGGTACTTTAAGTCAGGGGTACTTTAGAGGAAAAGTTGCTAAGGGGTGAAAGGGCGGGGTGGGGGGAGGCTACGGGGCGCTGGAAAGGGTGAGGGGAGAAAGGCAGGGAGAGTCTTGACTTTGCAAGGGATGAAGGTGACGGATGGGGCAGAGGAGGGGATGGGGCAGGGAGGGTGCTAGGGTAGAATGGAGGAGGTCAATGAGAAGGATAGTGGGCCGGGCGGGAGCTGAGTTGGTTCAGGGGACGTCATTGACTAGGGTTGGGAGGAGTTGGGGTAGGCCTGTTTAAAGAGCCATGTCTTGATTCCTTTTTTGAAATGGCTCAGAGACGGTTCCAAGTGGAGTTTGGCGGGAAGGGAGTTCCAGAGGGTGGGGCCAGCAATGGAGAAGGCTCTTTCTCTGGTGGTAGTAAGGTGACCAATTTTGAGTGAGGGGGTTTGGAGGGTGCCAGCAAGGGAGTTTCTAGTGGGGCGATTGGATTGACGGAATTGTGGCATGTCTTCAAGCCAGGGGGAATTGTTTTTGTATAACGTGTTATGGAGGATGGTAAGTGTTTTGTATTGGGAACGGAAGGTAATGGGGAGCCAATGGAGATCTTGTAGTATGGGGGTGATATGATCGGTTTTTCTGGTGTTTGTTAAGATTCTAGCCATAGCATTTTGAAGGATTTGCAGGGGTTTGATGGTGGAGGCTGGGAGGCCTAAGAGAAGGGAGTTACAATAGTCGAGTTTTGAAAGTATGGTGGTTTGCATAACAGTGCGGAAGTCGTGGGCGTGGAGGAGAGGCTTTAGTTTTTTGAGGGTTTGGAGTTTGTAGAAACCCCCTTTTAGAAGCGATTTAATGTGGGATTTGAAGCTTAGTTGATTGTCTAGGGAGACTCCTAAATCTCTGACATTGGGCGGTAGTGTGTGGGCTTGTGAGGCGTTGAGAATCATTTGTTGAATCAAGGGAGCGTTTGCAAGATCTTTACGCCATATGTATTATTTACTGTCCCTGTCCTCCGGAGGATAGAAAGCAGGAAACCGGAAGCCCCCATGCTGGATCATGGTCTCCATTTCCAGTTTGCTTTGGAGGATCTTCCTCTCGTTGCCTTTGACCAGGCCTTGTATTGAGTGATGGCGGCAGAAGACAGAGTAGCCGCTCTGTCAGGTCAATCCAGTACCGAGCGGTAGGAAGAGCTGCGTTAGTGCCCGGCGCACCCACGGTTGTCGCATGCACAGCGCAGCTCACCTACCGCTCGATCCTGTATGTAAATAGCTTGCAAATGCAAGCTGCGTCTAAGAAGCGTCCGTGAAGCGTTAGGCCCGCGCAACCCATTTTATTGTATAGAGCGCTATACAGTATCCTGGGTGCGCTGGCCTAACGCTTCACGGCCACGCTGGCCTGTTCTCCGATGCTCGGGATTATCAGCCCTCTCTCCCCTCCTCCCGAAGCAAGCAACGAAAGCGGAAAAAAACGAAAAAAAAAAAAAAAAAAAAGTAGCAAGAGAGCGCCCTCCTCCCGAAGCAGGGCGCGAAAAGCAGCCTTGCTCCGGGTGGAGGGGAGGGGGGACTGGCAGTGTAAAGCGACGAAGCGACTTACTTTTTGCAGCCCCCCTCCGGACATCGGCGAGGACGACCGCGGCTCCCCTGCCTCCAGCTGCCCGCAAAGATGGACGCCTGCACGGGAGAAAGCGGCCCCTGTTGGTGCAGTGAGAACTGTCCACTTCCTGGTACCTGTCATTCAGTAAAATGGGTTGCGCAGGCCTAACGCTTCTTAGACGCAGCTTGCATTTGCAAGCTATTTACATACAGGATTGAGCGGTAGGTGAGCTGCGCTGTGCGTGCGGCAACCGCGAGTGCGCCGGGCACTAACGCAGCTCTTCCTACCGCTCCTTACTGGATTGACCTGACAGTTGGCTTGAGTACTGATCCTGCCTGGTGCTGGCTCTTGAGGCCTTCTGATTTGGAGTCCTTCTGGTTTTCACGTTGTGGGATTTTTGACACAGTCCGGTACTCTCGATTCTTGATGCAACAGGGCAGCTTTCCTTTGGTGAATGAACGATGCATTTATTTATTTAGTTAGTAATTTTTTATATACCGATGTTTCATCAGAACATATCGAATCGGTTTTCATTAGTTATCAAATATTCATTTACAAATATTTGCATTTCCAAAAGAGAAAAGGAAGTGAGTACATAGTTTCATAATATAAATAAAATAAAATAGTAAATTAAATAATCATAAAATTTAGATAGGACGATAGACATGATAGTAAGAGCAGAGATAATAAAATTAACAATATACATTACCTTGTTTAATCAGTAGGTTAAAATCATTGGGTTAACAATTCTTGGAAGGCTTGTTTGAATAGCCATGTTGTAATGCCCTTTTTAAATAATTTGGCAGCTTTTCTCTTTTCCCTGATTCGTTTCTTTGAAATGGAAATTTTGGAGACCTAAAGAGAGACATTGAGCCCCAAAGGGGCTGTCTAAGTTACTCGGATAAACCTATAGCAGATATTCAGCAGGGCGGGGTATGCCACTGAATATACCCGGTTACGTTATGGGAACATTAGGAGTGCCAGGCTGGGTCAGACCAAGGTCTCAGAAACTCTTTCGGATAATAGAAGGACTAGGGGGCACTCCATGAAGTTAGCAAGTAGCACATTTAAGACTAATCGGAGAAAATTCTTTTTCACTCAATGCACAATTAAAGTCTGGAATTTGTTGCCAGAGGATGTGGTTAGTGCAGTTAGTGTAGCTGGTTTCAAAAAAGGTTTGGATAAGTTCTTGGAGAAGTCCATTACCTGCTATTAATCAAGTTTACTTAGGGAATAGCCACTGCTATTAATTGCATCAGTAGCAAGGGATCTTCTTAGTTTTTGGGTACTTGCCAGGTTCTTGTGGCCTGGATTGGCCACTGTTGGAAACAGGATGCTGGGCTTGATGGACCCTTGGTCTGACCCAGCATGGCATGTTCTTATGTTTCTTACAATGGCTTCCAGATCCTTTTCCTGAATGGTTACCCCTAAGGAAAAACCCCTCATTGTGTATGTAAACTCGGGGTTATTTTTCCCTGTGTGTATCACTTTGCACTTCTCCACATTACATTTCATCTGCCATCGAGATGCCCAGTTTCTCTAGTCTACGTGGAATATTTTTGTGTCATCTGCAGATCTGATCACTTCTCTCCTCTCTCTCTTTTCCAGATCATTAATGAAAGACGCTGAGCCACGCAGGTCCCAGGAGAGATCTGCACTTGAGGACCTTTCTTCACCGAGAAATCTGACCTTTTTGTCCTCCGCTCTGTTTCCCATCTTTTTACCACTTCCCAGCGCAAAGTAAGACATCCCCAGCCTATCCCGGGGCTTTCTGGAACTGCAGGTTAGCCAGATAAGTGGAACCTCTGTAAGCATTCCTGAGCTCTCTCACCCGGGGGCTGGGAGCTTATTCCAAACATCTGGCTCAGGCTGCCTCTGAGCTCCCTCCCCTAGGGCATGTATTCTAGGCTCCCGTCCTCAAGCAATGGCTGGGCCTCGTTTTTTCAGTTCAAATTTATTTTTTTTTTTTAATTGCTCCTCACAAGGTTTTCGTGGGATTGGCCGTAATCATCATGGGAAAAGATGAACACACTCGGTGCATTAATTTGATCAAATCCCGGCCTTTGCTCTCTGCTTTGGCTCTTTCAATAAGATCGGGTAACTGCTATTCTCTGGCTTTTGCCTACCTGCCGGCTCCCTTTCCCTCTTTTCGGTGGTTCAGCTGCTGCTGTTAGGGAATTTTGCTCCTTATTTACTAAGCAGGGATCAGGTGGCTTAAGCCAATAAAAGCAGTAGAGAGTGGTGGTGGGGGTAGGGGTGGTGGTGGTGGGTGGGCAGTTGTTCAGAGGAACCGCTGACCACATGGCATGTCCAAGAAGTGCAGGGGGGGGGGGAGGAGAGCGCCCTCCCTGAGAAGAAAAAAGCCCCCAGGCCTGGCAGGGTAGGCTCAAAGGCAACACAGTTCAAAAAAAAAAAAAGGGGGAAGAAAAAATCTTCCTGCTGCCAGAAACAGGAGAAGGGGGTAAAACTAGGAAACCGTGTGCCCCCCCCCCTGGTCGAGCTGCTTCGGCCTGGGCCCTCTCGGCCTCCTCGCTTCCCACGTTCACGTGTGTGTGTGTGTGTGTGTGTGTAAACAGTGGCCCTATTTATACTTTTCCTGCTGGTGGCAGAATGACTAATTACGGGGTTGACGACGGCTTCCCTCCGTGAACTTGGGCCCCCTTCCAAATGTGCTTCTTGGAAGAGTCAGGCATTTCCAGTTCTGCGGAGCTGACACCAAGCCTGCCCCACCCCTGGTTGGAAGTGAGCTTTGTTGAAAACAAACCCCATTCCTTGCTCGAGATGCTCAGGGCCTCTGTTTACCCAGCCTCATGGCTGACAAGCGCTGGCTGGGCCGCAGCAATGGAGGGTGACCCGACGCTCTAATTAGAGCTATTGTTTAGCTAAAAAAGCAGACTGGAACAGGGAGTCCTCGTCCCGTCCCCGTGCAGTTGCGTGCAGTTTACTCGGAAGTTGCTTATTAAACGTCCTACAGCGCCTGGGAACTTGCCTCAGGCCGGGAGTAATTCCGGATATAGTAGAGTAAGCGTGGCATGCAAGCAAACAGGAACATTTTTTTCATAGCGTGCTGAGCTCTGCTGGTGATTTCAAAGGCCTCCGCCCAAAAGCAACATCTCGGCCTGCAATTATGTAAACATAGTGACAACCGTAACCTGCATCATCCCTAGTTCGCCGAGGCTGATGCCAAGAATGAACATGGCGTTGAGCACAAAAAAAAATCAAAGCTACTGGTAGGGTCATCTGCTCCTCGTGTCTTTGCACCTCGTGGGACCATTTTTGTCACACGTGGCTTGAGCTTGTTCACTGTACTCCGCGAGATCTTTCGCCGTGCCTGTCAATTTAAGGAACAGGTCTCCTCGGCAGGCCTCTCATGCCGCAGTCACAGAGGGCCGAACCGGGGACGCGCTTCCACTTCTTCACTGGATTCCTTGGTGCATCCCACCCAATGCGGAGGCAAAGGTCATTACTGTGGTGCTTTGTCAGCCTCGGGTGGTAAGGTCTCAGCTTCTGGAAGGCCCATTTTGTCTCTCTCAGAAATTGTTTTGGTTGGATTTGGTCATTTTATGCTATGTTATACCTCCTTCCTCAAAACAGAATCTGACCCAAAGTGGTTCACATCAAGCAATTAATACATCAATCAAATGCATCATAATAAAATGACATCAATAAAATACAATGCTTAAGCAATATTTAAGCAGGTTTGTTTGTTTATCTACTTCATAATTATGCTGATTTTATGTTCATTTTTATTTTTTTCATTTTCTTATGCTTAGTTTTTTTATACTTTGTTCTATTTTTGTTCATTTTTATTTTTTTCATTTTCTTATGCTTAGTTTTTTTATACTTTGTTCTATTTTTATGGTTTTTAACTTTGTAATGTTGAGTGTAGCCCAACTTGTTTATGGCTCGTTTAAATGTAATAAAGTATGCTTTGTTTTATTTTGTTTTTTGATAGGCTCATTTGACTCTGGGTGGCAGAATAGAAATATTGCTACCAAATTAAATTAAAAATAGGTACAAAATGCATTAATAATGCAGAGCCATCGCTCAAGCTGCCTCACTCTCACTAGCCACAGTCCATCTCACCCTTAAAGTAAGTAAAAGCCCCCCGGGAAAGTAAAATATTAAACACTTATAGAGAAACAGAGAAAAAAAATAGGACAACACCTGTAAAGCTGTGTGCAGTAATTCTCATTGTATGAGAAATAAAGTCCCAGATCTAGAGGCAGTCATGGAAAAGGCTAACTTGGATATGGTGGCAGTCACAGAGACGTGGTACAGAGAGAATCATGACTGGGTTATACAGTGGTTATTTATTGCATTTATTTATTTCAGTTCATATTCTGCCTTTCAGCCACTTTAAAGCAGATTACATTGAGGCACTACAGGGTATTTCCCTGTCCCCAATGTAAGGCCCAGAGTGGGACGATGAGCCACGAAGAAAAAAAAGTGTGCCCCAGGCCGTATCGCGGCGGCGTGTTTTCTCCCGCTGCGACTGCGGAGGGGTGCACACTATCACCCCCCATAGCGCCACTGCAAAAGGTGATGTTATTTCTGGTGCTGCCGCCGGCAATAATGTCTAAAACGTTATCGCCCGCAGCGGTTCCGGAAAATGGTTTTTCCTAACCCCGCCCCTTTCCCTCATTTACATTTTAAGGTGGCGACGCGATACGCCCACGTCGCCTTTTAAAGAATGACCCTCTAAGTATATACCTGAGGCAATGGAGGTGTGAAGTGACTTGCCCAAGGTCACAAAAAGTATGGGTGCACCCTAACTCTGGCCAGTAGGTGTCACCAGCGAGCAATGATGGGAACGCTCTCTCCCTTTCCTGGGGAGGTGAATGCTGATTCTGCGGCAAAAGTAGAGCTCTTAAACTTTCAGTTAACTCTAGTATTAAAGTCTGCAGCATTACGGGTTGGAGTTTCTGGTCATGCTCCACTTCTCCTGGCAGAATTAGTTTCTCAAGAAATTTGCTGAACAAATAGGACATGTTTAAGGCACACAGAGAACTATTAACAGCACTCGAGTGAACACGGATCATGCTAATGTTCATGCGAGTTAAAAGGCGTGGTAGTTGCCACATCTCATTATATTAGGGCCGATTAACGAACTTGCACGCATTAACGTCAGCACGGGTAATCGTGCTTTAGTGACTGGCCCTCGTAGTGCAACTGTGTGTTTCGTACAAGAAACATTTACAGTGCTGAATGTCTTACAAAACTGGTCATGCTGTTTTGGGGAGACCGAAGACAAGGGTGCTTTCTATGCCTCCAGTTGCACCAGGCTATGATCTATTCAGGAAGGATAGGTGAGGGAGGAAGAAGGGGACCACGTATTAACTACATTCAAGTGACAGAAATGCAGGGCTTTCGACAGAAGGAGGAGGCGTGAGGCATTTTAGGCTAATCTAGGAAGAAGAAATGGAACATCCATGTACAGATTCAACTGAATCATTAAAGACGCTAATATTTGGACGTCATAATAGGCTTCATTGTACAATAAAGGTTCACTTTATTGCTCTGCCTTATTTTTAATCATAGACCGATGTAACTTGATTTTTTTTCAATTTTTTATATTGCTATGTGTCCCATATTATTAAAAGTTCAATCCATCATGTATATCATAACCATTAAAAGTCATCAATTGTCGACATTCATATTAGAACTTATCTTATCCAAAATGCTCTTCGCCCATTCTGCTGATCAATGGTGCCAATGCCCGACACGGGGCAGTGTTTCGGACAACGGAGTCCTTTTTCAAGGGCTATTTCTGCGTCAAAATGATGAAAAATTTAATATACATCCAATTATAATTTTTGTTAACGTTTCTACAGAGCAGCATAGGTCAAACTTACTGAGCCAGCAACCTATTCTATCATGGAGCCTCTCGGCATTTTTCCAATATTTCACTTCCGGTCTACCCCGGAACCTTGTTTTTAAGCCATCCAAATCAATACGTCATCAAGCACCTGACTTATACTTTAGTCCAAAAAAGGGCACTGACATCACCTGTCAATTAACCTAAGGAATTCCACTCGATTGCTGCATTAAGCCCTGCTGGAGCTACCGTATTCATGCGAAAGATCCACTGCATCTCTTGCTCATTTAATATTATGTTTGGATCACCACCTCTAGGATTAATGGGGACTTGCTCCAAGGTTCTCCATTGTAATTTCTGGAACGTATGTTGTTTTCCAAGCAGTGTGCTACCATCGGTGCTAAAACCTTCCCTGTTGTAATACAACTTCGGTGTTCTATGAGTCTTACTCGGATGGACCGTTTAGTGCGCCCAATGTAATATAATTGACAAGGGCACACTATTAAGTAAATCACTCGTGTAGACTGACAGTCTGTATAAATCTCGTGCGATATATGTATTCCCATGTATATCTGTCCATTGGGCACCTACAATGGCCTGACTGCAAATTGAACAATGTTGGCATGACCAATGTCCTGGTGACAATATATTATCCAAATTGTTTGGTCATGCCAACATTGTTGACTTTTAATGGTTATAGTATACATAATGGATTGAACTTTTAATAATATGGGACACATAGCAATATAAAAAATTGAAAAAAAATCAAGTTACATCGGTCTATGATTAAAAATAAGGCAGAGCAATAAAGTGAACCTTTATTGTACAATGAAGCCTATTATGACAGCCAAATATTAGCGTATTTAATAGTCATATGATTGGGGGATTTTAGTTAGTATAGAACATTAAATTGTATATTTTCAGCAATCCCCAACTCTAAAACGAAAAGCACTGGATAGATGTATCAGATTTAACTGAAGACATTCACAAATTGCTATGAAAGGGGAGGTGCTACTGATAGGCGATTTCAGTCTGGAAACTGGTAACATAACCAGCATATCAGGGGGGTGAATCTGGACCTGGTACCTACAAATGTTGACAGCATTTCTGATATCATAGTGGGGGGGTCACCTGGGATCCAGTAATCACAAGCTGGTGTAACTCAGTATTAGAGCACAGGCAGGGGTGGGTCATTCAAAGGTGAGGGTCCTGGACTTCAGGAGGGCAATATTCAGCTGCACTGTGGCTCGGTGACTGACCCAGGTAAACTTGTCTGGCTATCTCGGCCTGGATATTCTAGGGATGGGCATTTAGGAGGAATGAAATAGGAAATGAGAGAAAATTTCCCATTTTGTTTCAGGTTGCATTAAAAAATGGAACAATTTAAATTCCGATGAAATTTTGTCGGAATCTCATTTCATTTTGAAATTCAATTAAAAAAAAAAGTCGCTGGTCGGGCCTAGGCCGAGACGCAAGCAAAGGCTCAGGCTCCCAAAATTTTTTCATTTACCTGATCCGATGTCCTGGCCCAGTCCAGAGGCCGGGTCTCGACACCTGGGCCTTGACCCAGACCCAGGCCTGACGCCGAGGCCCGACTCAGAGGCTGGGTCCTGACACCTGGGCCTCGACTAGGCTGGGTCCCAATGCTGGGGCTTTTTTGCGCAGGGTCAAGCCCAGGCCCAGAACCCCAGGCGTTGGAGGTCCTCTTCAGATGTCTTCTATCCTTTTCTTCTCCTTGAAATGATGCCATTCACTGGGGATGCGCTGGAATGAATTACCTCTGGCGCATCCTCCCCAGCGGAGGACGCCATTTTGATGTACAGCAATTTAGTTAGCTTGCGCACATTTCAAGAAGAAAGAAAGAAGACGGAAGATGTCTAAATAAGACCTCCGAGACCTGGGTTCCAGGCCTGGGACTGACCCTGGTGACCAGGCCCCAGCATCAGGCCTTGACTTGAGCTGAGGCCCAGCCATTCAGGACCCACAGCAAGCTACTGCAGCCCTAGTCCTACACAAGGCCAAGGCTTCAGCCTGGGTCTAGGCCTGTGCGTTGGATCCCCCCCCAACCAGGTAAGTGGGGGCCAGGGAGGATCCTGGCCCCAGCATTTTTTCGGGTGGGAGGGATGGGTGGTGAGGATAGGAGGCCTCAGGAAGCCCCATTTCTTTTTTTTTTTCTATTTTTTTGGGGAGATATGTTTATTTTGTTTTCTTGCAAATCAGTCATGAGGTTAAGAATAGTGAAACCTTATACCAACCTGGTCAAACAGTGAGCCAACAACTGATTTGGATGTCAAGGGATGCCAGTAATTATGTTGGTCAGCGTGATAACATCTTGCCATTGTTGTGTTTGTGGCACTGTGGACCCTTGATCGCTGTGGAGATGACTCAGGGGAGAAAAAAAAACGGATACTTCACGCATATCCAGCATAGCTCCCTGCTTCAAAGGCAGGGGAGAAGAAAAACAACCAATAAGGGCTAATAACATAGGCTGGGTAAAACAAATAAGCATGGGTGTAGCTTGCTAATTGCGGTGGTTACTACCCCTACTACCCCTAACGAATCAAGCTAGATATTTCACTTGGATGCAGCTCCATCACTGCTCTCTACATTAAAGGTGGGGGTGGAAGGGAAATAGAACCAAGAGCTAAGAGAAACAGATAAGTATGAGAGAAAAGATGTGTGAAGCTTGCTGGGCAGACTGGATGGGCCGTTTGGTCTTCTTCTGCTGTCATTTCTATGTTTCTATGACTCCTCCCATGGGGAGGAGCCACGTGGGGAACCACAGCGATAGGCTAGACACAGATAGCAGACACAGAGTGAATGGAAGGCTTTATTGTACTGCTGTAGATAGATGGTATGAAGCAGGAAAGTAAGTAAGGCACTGAAGTCCGCGAGGTGCCAATACGTTCAACAGTCTCAGATGTAGAACCTCACCCAGATGTAAGAGAGGTGGGATCCCGCAGCGCGGGTAACGCTGAGCCTGGTGGGTGGAGTTGGAGCACTGGATCATAGAGGTACTCACAGGAGCATAGTGTAGCGTCTTCCTGGTAATGATGATGATGATATTGATGGGACCAAAGTCTGAAGTGCAGAATACACAGACTGATAGGACCTCGAGGAACGAGTGCCTGGTAGTCCTAAGATCCTAAAATAGAAGAGAGAGAGACCCCCGAGGAGCGGTTGTCTCAGTTAGTAGAAGCCCCAAAGGGAGGTTGGAAGCGAGAGACCCCCGAGGAGCGGATGTCTAGAGCTTCGTGAGGATCGAGGCCCGGAGGTAGAGAGGCATCTAAGCGTGCAGCTTAGACCAGTCAGAGTAGCTAAACCGACGTCCTTGCTAACTCAAAGGTGGAGGCGAAGCGGAGGCTTTAAATACCCGGAGGTATTGACATCATGCGGTGGAGACGCCCCCGAGGTTCCCACCATGATGTGTATTTGAGCGTAGGCAACGTGCACCCAAGGAGGCCCTGGGACTGAGCATGGCGGACTGGAACGCCCATGCTGAGCTGGAGACGCCGAGGCCCTCAGCACCGGAGGCACCCATCTTGCCCAAGAAGGAGGAAAAGGGGAGAAAAGAGGTAAGGCAGAGCACTCGCAGCTGTCTGCGACCGACGGACACAACAGCCATATTGCCAAATAAACTCAGCAGGCTGGAAAGAATTCACCTGGATGTGGACATTGGATTTTATTAAGAATTGCACCAATACACTGAGCAAAATAGCCTGTTGAAGAAAAGATATCCTTGTAGACCCTGATAGCCATCACTGTGGCTGAAAGAAGAGTTTAACATTGCTGTGAAACTTATACCAGGCTATAATCTATTGAAGAAAGTCAAGGTAGGAAGAAAGGAGGGAGAAGTGGAACTATATTTAAAAAATAATATTAAAGCAACAGAATTGCAGGGCTTACAAGGTAAGGAAGAGGCACAGTGGGTTAATCTGGAAAGAAGGAATGGAACATCTATTTATATTGGTGCAATATACAGACTTCCTTTGCCGACAGAAGAAATGGATAAAAACTTAATGGAGGATACTCCAAAAAATGCTATGATAAGGGGAAGTGCTATTGCTCTATGATTTCAGTCTGTCAGATGCTGATTGGGACATCCCACCTGCGGTGTCTTCTAGAAGCAGCGAGCTCCGATTCTCTGCAGGGAGAATGGGTAATGGAACCCACCTGGGAGAGGGCAGGTATTAGACTTGGTGCTCACCAATGGGGACAGTGTTTCCAGTGTTGTAGAAGATGATCTTCTGGGATTCAGTGACCGCCAGATGGCGTGTTTCGGTATTAGTGTGCAGAGGGTGATGGTTCATTCCAAAGTGAGGGGCCTAGACGTCGGGAAAACTAATGTTGTTAAAATGGGGGCAGTACCTCAAAGAGTCATTAGCTGGATAGGAAAACATAGGGGAAGTTAATGAGGAGTGGGAAAAAATACAAGTAGCTGTGGTACAGACAATTAAAAATTGTTAGAAAAGTAAAAAAAAACGTAAGAGGAAAAAGTGGTCGTTATGGTTTTCTAAAGAAGTAGCTGAACAAATAGGAAAATAAAGGTTAACGATCAAACTACAAGAGATTGCAGAAGGAGAAAGACAGGCAGCAATATCTGGAAAAGTTAAGAGAGGCTGGGAAAGTAATCAGGAGAGCAACGATGCAAACGGAAGAAAACAAGAGCTTGTTTTAGATATGTTAGAGATAGAAGGACGTGCAAACGTGGCATTGTGAGACTCCAAGATGAAGGAGAGGAATATGTCGAGGCTGATGAGGAAAAAGCAGAATTCCTGTTTGGTGTTCACTGAGAAAGGGCCAGTGGTACGACCACAGAAAATAGAGACAAATAAGATTGGAAGTGAGATAAGACTCACTCAATTTTCAGAAAGGCAGGTTCATGAGGAACTGGCTAGACTTAAAGTGATGGCGCTGGATAGGATACATCTGAGGATATCACGGGAACTTAGCAAAGTCGGCAGCCCTGCTGGCTGACCTTTCCAATGCTTCTTTCCAGCCGGGAGTAGTTTCGGAGGACTGGAGATGGGCGTATGTGATTCCTATTCATAAAATTGGAAGTAAGGAGGAGGCTGGGAACTTATTAATGGAATGGCTGCTAAAACAGAGGAGAGTGCAGTTTCTGGAACTTGCAAAATCTGAAGCAGCATGCTTTTACTAGACTTGGGTTTTGTCAGACGAATCTGATCAATTTATTTTTTTTGACTGGGTGACGAGAGAGCTGGATTGGGGAGAGCACTAAGATGTAATGTTCTTGGATTTCAGTAAGACTTTTGACATGGTTCCATAGAGACAACTTATAAATAAACTGAGAGCCCTTGGTATAGGCCCTAAAATGACTAATTGGGTTAGAAACTGGTTGAGTGGGAAGTGACAAAGGGTACTGATAAATGGAGCTCACTCCAGGGAAAGGGTGATACTTGTGGTGAGTTGCCATTCTTTGAAACATTTTCATAAGTAATATTGCAGAAGGACTATCAGGAAAGTTTTTTGCCTTTTTGTGAATGATACCAAAATCTGCAACAGGGTAGATAGCCAGGTTTCCTTTGGCTAGGGTCTGAGAACACCACCTCAGGAGCTGTACAGGACAACTGGGCTGGACTGGGGTTTATCCCTCCCTACAGGTTGAGCCCATGGGTTCTGGGGGCCTGTAGGGCTTGGCTTTGGCAGCAGAGCATCATGGCTGGACAGGGCAGGAAGCTGGGCTAGTACTGGTACTTGGCAGGAGCTGGACGAAGCTGGACAGGCTGGACGAGGCTGGACCTGAGGAATGGAATCTGCAGCAGGATGGTAGTGAAATACTGAGCAAGAGCTAAGCAGGATACAGACACAGGCCGGGCAGGATACTGTGCAGGGATTGGGACCACATACAGACTGGGACAAGACAAGGCAATGGGAAGGCAGGGAATGGATACTAAGGATTGGGCTGGACAGAGCACAACAAGACTAGACAAGGACATGACTAGACAAGGCAGACAAGAACAGGATTGGACAACAAAGAACAGAGAATACAGAGGCCTCACATCAGGAAGCAGAAGGCCTGTAGGCCACTAGGCAAGGAGAGGCTTGGATAGGCCACAAGGTAAGGCACAAGGTAAGAGAAGGTCCATAGTCCACAAGGCAAGGGAAGACTTAAGTAGACTGCAGAGCAAGGTACAAGGTAATAGAAGGCCCAGACGCCACAAGGCAAGCTAAGGCCTGAGTAGGCCACAGAGCGAAGTACAAGGTAACAGAAGACCCATAGGCCGCAAGGCACGATAAGACTTGAGTAGGCCATAGAACAAGGTACAAGGTAACAGAAGACGCTGGAGACTGCAAGGCAGGAAGAGGCCTAGATAGGCAGCAAGACAAGGTACAAGGTAAGAGAAGGCCACAAGGCATGGAGCAAGGTAAGAGCAGCCAGGTCAGAGAGCCTGAAGAGGCATCGATCGATGGACTGGGCAGTCTGGCTTAAATCCTTCAGGAACTGCTGAGTCAGGTGGCCAGTGAGAAGATGGCTCAGATAGCTAGGAGCAGAGCTCGCTGGCGTCCTCTGCTGGCGAGGAAACATCATTGCAGATAGAAGCAGGGAACGGTGAGGCTGCACGGTAGGTGAAACCGTGACAGCAGGAAAATGTGGAAAACATGAGGATGGATCCAGCAAAGCTTGAAAAATTGTCTAGTGTCTGGCAGCTAAGATTTAATGCTAAAAAAAAAAAATGCAGAGTTATACATTTAGGGGTAGATTTTATAAATTTGCGCAATCGCGTACTTTTGTTCGCGCACCAGGCGCGAACAAAAGTACGCTGGATTTTATAAGATACGCGTGTAGCCGTGCGTATCTTATAAAATCCGGGGTTGGCGCGCGCAAGGGGGTGCACATTTATGCAACCTGCGCGTGCCGAGCCCAGCACGCGCTGCCTGTTCCCTCCGAGGCCGCTCCGAAATCGCCCTCCCCCCACCTTCCCCTCCCTTCCCCTACCTAACCCACCCCCCCGGCCCTATCTAAATCCCCCCCCCCCTTACCTTTGTTGGCAGATTTACGCCTGCTGAAAGCAGATGTAAATCTGCGCGCGCCAGCGGGCTGCTGGCGCGCCATCACCCGACCCGGGGGCTGGTCCGGAGGCCTTGACCACGCCCCCAAAACGCCCCCAAAACGCCACGTCATTTCGGGAATGCCCCCAACACGCCCCCTCCCCGCCCCTTTTACGAAGCCCCGGGACTTACGCGTGTCCCGGGGCTCTGCGCGCGCCGGCGGCCTATGCAAAATAGGCCGCCGGCGCGCGAGGGCCCTGCGCGCGTAAATCCGGCCAGATTTACGCGCACAGGGCATTTAAAATCCGGCCATTAGCCTGCAAATAAACAAAAGTGAGCGATACAGTCTAGGGAGTGAAATTCATCTATGCAGGACACAAAATATCTGATAATCTTAAACTGGCCAAACAAGTTAATAAGGTGATGGCAAAAGCCAGAAAGATGCTTGGCTGCATAGAGAGAAAGGAGACCTCATTTTAAATCGTGTGTACAGTTCTGGAGCCCACACCTTCAAAGAGACAGAAACAGGATGGAATCAGTCCAGAGAGTGGCTGCTAGAACAGTCAGTAATCTTTGTTGTAAAACTTATCAGGACAGACTTAAAGATCTAAACATATATATATCCTAGAGGAAAGGCGAGAGAGAGAGGGGGTATATGATAGAGACATTTAAATACCGTACCTCAGCGGTATCAGTGTCCAAATGTGGGTCTCTTTCAACAGAAAGAAGGCTCTAGAACAAGGGGTCATAGAGTCAGAGTGAAAGAGAGTAGACTCAGCAGTAATTGAAGGAAATATATTTTTGTGGGACGGGTGGTGAATGCGTGGAACAGCCTCGCAGCGTCTGAATCCGAGAAAGCACGAGATAAACAAAACGCAGGGGGATCTCTGAGGGAGCGGCAGGGATCGTAGAGGTGAATAGTTGCTGTGGACGGGCAGAAGAGAGAGACTGCTTTGGTTTTTCTGCCATCGCGTTTCTGTGTTTTTTATATATTGGGGAAGCAGGGTTTACAGATGCAAATGTAGCAGAACAAAGGGGCTTTAGGTAGCAGAAGAGGCTGAATGACCCTCTCTCTGTGACTTCCTTCCTATTTAAATCCAATCACGCATGACTGGCACCTTCCTGGTTGTGCTGGAAACTCGTCCTCCACAATCAGAGCGGCAGATACAGAGTGAGCAGGGCCAGCTCAGAGATGCCCTCCCGATACAGTTCAATCTCTGGGCGCTGAGGAGCAGCTCAGTTTGACTGGCGCACGGGCACTATTCCATTTGGAACGGGATGGAGGTCTGCGGATGTAGGTCACATAGGTCACAGAGTGGATCGGAGCTGCCTTTCACACACTTCATCCCTTTGCCAGCGCCCGGGAGCTGGACCGCGTCTCTGTGCCCCGTCCTCTGAGCGGCTGCGTCTCGGGGGAAAGCCTCTGCGCGCGCCCGTCCTGTGCTAATCCACCGAGCAGGCCCGTCGCCACGCCGACCAGACAAAAAAAAAAAACCCTTACACACAAAGCAGCCCCACGGCTACCACTGGAGTGGCCTGGCGGTTAGAGTGGTGGCCTGAGAGCCCGGAAAGCCAGAGGCGCACATCCCACTGCCTGCTCCTCGTGACCCCGCACAAGCACGTCACGCTCTCATTTCCTTAAGGGTACACTTAGGCCGTGGCCCCTTTGGGGACAGGGAAAGGTGCGAGCTTAAAAAGAGCAAAGGTTTCCGCGGCACAATGACATCTCATGGAGACATGCAAGCAAAGGTCTGGGACTTTGCTCAGACGTGTCACCTGGGCTGCTTGAGGCTTTTCTGGCCCCTATAACAACTATTTTTTTTATTTATTTTTTTAAAATCTACCCTTTTGCCCACAGCTGATAAAAAGAGTATTCTCTCTCGTATTATGACCGTATCACACAAGTCAGCGGTGAGGCGCTCAGCGAAATTCACAGATTCAGAAGAATCCAACAGAATCCGTGGTGTGAAGGCTGCCCTGGAGCTGGACCGAGACGCGCGCGCGCGCGCGAAAGGTCCCTCCTCTCTGCTCAGATCCCAGCCCTGGGGAAGCCATTAGGCTGGCCTGAGCTACACGTTCCCGTTCTTTGCTGTAATTCTATCTGTTAAGTAGTTTGTTTTTCACGGGAATGCCAGGAAACGTCCACGTATCCCGCGTTCCCAGATGTCAGAAAGGAGAGAGAGAGAGAGAGAGATGGGACGCGTTCCAGCAGCAAAGAGGTTGAAAGCGGATCTGACCCGCCTGCGATTGCCGTACCCGATGTGCACAGGCAGGCAGAAGGTGGCCTCTGGTCGGGCTCGCTCCGTGACCCGGCACCCGCGCCTTGCCCCCGTTCCCCCACGCTGACTTGCAGAGTTCGGCTTACGCTTCTTGGGAGCTGCATGGCGGAAGCGCGGCCCGTGGCGGAGGCGACTGCCCAGAGCCAGGAATTTATTCCCTGAGAAATGTTAAACGGGGAAAACCGAAATGCAGAGCAGGGCTACGCAATCGGCATCTGGTTCAGGACAGTCCAAAAAAAAAAAAAAAATCAAAGGTTTCAAGTTCCGGTCAGCTGAGCTCTCCGGACACCGCGGCTCTGGTGGTGGTCCTACTGGCCCTGGGTTTGTGGCATTGAAAGGTCCCGAACAAATGCCATCTTCATACAAGTCGTACCTTGGAACGTGTTCGTAAGAAGGGGCAAGCTTTGGGGACTGCTGGAGGTCTTTCTTTCTAGAGCATAAGGAGTGCCACGCTGGGTCACACCAAGGGCCCCTGCAGCCCAGCATCTTGCCCCGACAGTGACCAGCCCCTAAGAGGGAGGTCCAATTTGTTGCTGCTCACTCCCAGTGACAAGTGGTGGGGTCTCACTGGGTCACCCGGTTAATAACTAACTCCGTATGGAGTTTTCTTCCAGGATCTTGTCCAAACTCTTTTTAAACCCAGCAGTGCTCGTTGCCTTGACCACATCCTCCAGCAGCGAATTCCACAGCTTGCTGGTACATTAAGTGAACAAATGCTTTCTCCAGTTTGTTTTAAATCTGCTACCTGTTAGTTTCAAGAACTGTCCCTCAGTCCCTAGGGTTATTTGAAAGGGTAAATAATGTTCCCCTCCTCACGATTTTGTGGCCCCTCATTATTCCCTCTCAATCATCTGAAATTCTAGAGCGCAAACCCGTTTAGCCTTATTTCATAAGGGAGCTGCTCCATCCCCTTAACTAATTTTGTTGCCCTTCTCTGTGCCTCTTTAATTCCGTCATATCCCTTTTGAGATGGGGTTGAGCAGGACTGCACACAATACTCAAGGTGCGGCTGCACCATGGATCAGTACAGAAGCATTACCATGTTCCCAGTTTAATTCTCCATTCCTTTCCGAATAATTTCTAGCATTGCCTTTTTTGGCCACCACCAATGCACACTGAGCCGAGGATTGCAACTTACTGTCCTCAAAGACTCCAGGATCCTTGTCCTGGGTGGTTACTCCCAATGCAGAACTGAGCATTGTGTATCTAAAATGAGGGTTATTTTTCCCTCTGTGCATCACTTTGCCCTTGTCCTCTTTAAATTTCATCTTCTAGTTAGATGCTCAGTTTCTCCAGCTTCACAAGTTCCTTCTTTAGTTCCTCACAATCTTCCTATGTTTTTGTGTCACTCCTGGCTCCCCTTTCTAGATCATTAATGAATAAGTTGAACAGCACTGGCCCCAGGACAGATCCTCGGGGCACGCCACTATTCACCTTTCTCCCATGGGAAAACTGACCATTACGTCCTACTCTTTGCTTCCTGTCTTTTAACCACATTGAGACAACACTCCCTATCCCATGGCATTTTAGTTTACTGAGGAGTCTCTTAAAAGGACTTAGTCAAATACCTTCTGGAAATCCAAATGTATTATATTGATCGGCTCTCCTTTATCCACCTGCTTGTTTACACCTACAGAGAATTCTAGTATGATTAGTAAGGCACAACTTATCTTTCCTAAATCCATGCTGGCTCTTTCCCATTCAACCATGCCTAGCCATATAACCAGTAATTTTGCTCATAATTACAGCTCCCACAATTTTAATAGACACAGACATCAGGCTTACCCGTCTGTAGTTGCTCAGGGCAATCCTGAAGCCCTTGTTGAAAACTGGCATTACATTTCCTACCCTCCAGTCCTCAGGTAGAAAGGCAGATTTGAATGATAGGCTACAAATGACCAGGAGTAGTTCTGCAATTTCATATTTAAGTTCCTTCAGAACTATGGGGGTGAATACCATCAGGTGCCGGTGATTTGCTACGATTTGTCCATTTGCTGAAGCACTTCTTCTAGATTAAGAACAGATGTGATGGGGCTATGCCAGTCACTAATCGTTTCCCTATGTATTTTTCTCGTTAGAGGCAGTAGGAGGAGCTTTTTTGTATTCCTACCATTGCTGTAACCCCCACCTTTTTTGGGAGAAAGACTTTTTGGGGTATATAATCCCTTGGAGCATGCTCAGTGCTTTAGTGGGTCAGGAGTGGGTCAGGAGCTGAGGAGAAGGAAGAAGGCTAGAGATCATCCTAGGATCTTGAGCAATGGGATTGGAGAGCTGGAGATTTCCCCAAGATCTCAAGGCAAAAGTGGAACTGGAGATCCCCTAGGATTTCAGAAAGGTAATGCAAGCATTCAAACTAGTGTTTTTCAGGAAATTATTTTTTTTAGAAGATTTTGGATTTTATTGACCAGTGCCAGAGGGAACGGCCAAACCCCGGTAGCCCAAGGACCGGATCAAAGATCTTTTTGCTCAGGTGACCAAGTAACAGCACGGGTGAAGAGAAGGCTCAGACTTTTGAGCAAGAACTCAGGAGCCTTGAAGATTTTTGTACTTGGATTACAGTTTGCTATTTTGAGCCAAGTTTGGGATTATAATACTGTTTGGAATGTTCTGGAACCCAATTTGTTATTTTCTGCTCTTGGGGGTTCTTATGCACCTGACCACTTGTTGTGCTGGAGTTACATTCTTGTTATCCCACCCTCACTGGTGAGGATATATTTTCTCTGGGTGAAGGTGCAAGAAATTGGAGAGAGGTGAGAAGATTTAAAAATGGACAAGGAAACCATCTGCTTTATTCCGATGATGTGCTTTCTGCTGATTTTGATTTTTGCAATTCTGGCTTGGACCCTTTAAGTTGCAATAAAGATTTTACTTTGAACACCATTATTGGACTCTTGTTGATTTTTTTTTCTACAACCCAAGTGCAGGAACTGAATGGTTGGACACTAGTGTGAATTGTGGGTCCTATCGCTTTTATTCGTTCTGGCATCCTTGCTCCTTTTTTGGACAGTTTGGCACCTTCTGGAACTCCTAGAACTAGAGTTCTCTCCATCTGGACCTGGACCCGTAGCAGCCCTGGATGTGTTCTAAACCTCCCAAACAGGGGCCCAGCTACACATGGAAGTGCCTTTCTAGGTCAGGCCAAGGTCCACGGAGCCCAGCATCCTGTTTCCGAAAGTGGGGCTCAACCCAAAAAGTAGATGCAGTTTCTTGTTACTCACTCCCAGCACCATGTACTGGGTTTCCCGTAGCTAATAACTGTTTATGGACTTTTCCTCCAGCAACTTGTCCAAACCCTCTTCTAAACCCACTTTGATTCAGTTCCTCTGAGCTGCCACTTAGAAGAAACTGTTCAGGTGTGGGCATCTTCCTCTGTAAAGACGGAAGCAAGCAATTCATTTCATTTTTCTGCCGTGACCTTATCATCCCCAAGTGCCCATTTTACTCCCGGTTGTCCCCTAGCCCAACTGACTCCCTCACAAGGTTTTTGGTTTCTAGTGTTCTTGAAAAGGTTTATATTATTAGTTTTTCCCCTCTTTGGCAAGTCTCTTTTATCGGCCTTACAAAAGCTACTTTATATACACAACAATTTGCTGGTTTTCTTTTTAGTTAATTGTAAGTTGCTTAAAGAGGAAGTCTGCACTGCAGCTGTAAATGTAATGAAACCGGTTTTTCAACATGATGTCTATATAAAAGCAATAAGAGGGCAGGCAGCGTCCGCCTGTGGGAGGCCCATGCAGTGCAGAGATGGCCCGATGAAGACCTCATCAGGCTTCCAAGAAGACTGGGGAACCTGCACGGAGGGGCCATGGTTATAACCTTTACATCAATGAACATGGGGTGGCCGGATGTTTCGGCTAACAGCCTCATTATAAGACAATAGCGGCTGGAACAGCCTAACCGCAGAGTAGGTGTGTGTGTGGGGGGGGGGGGGGGGGGGGGGTGGCCAGCGCTGCACCGGAATTTAAACATACTTGAGAACAGACGCAGAGAACCGTTGTAGGAACAAGGGTTGAGAGACAAAGGAGCAGGAGATCCGATATTATTTATGGGAAATCATCTGCTCGCCTAACTGAAGAAAGGAATGGCAATGGCAATTTGGGGTTAGATATTGAAAAGCCATTTAGACGGATAATTTACAAGTTATCCATCTAGATGAGTTATACGGCACATCGAGCTCTTATCCAGTGAAATTATAGCTAATTCAGGTATGAATTAGCTGGCTACAGAAGGGGAGTTTTGGGGGTTGTTCCGAGGAGGGGTCCCATTATCCGGCTAACTTATCAGAATATCGGGAATATCCGGCTTAGTTATCCGCATAACTTCAGACCTGCTCGGAAGCGGCCGGGATCGCAGAGCACGGACAAAGGGGCTGCATTTCAAGGTAACGGGTGGGTGGTGCAGAAGGGGTAGTATTAAAGTTTCTTTAGAGGAGAGGGAGGAGGGAGGCCTGGAGGCCCGCTCCGGCAGCAATCGGCTATCGCAACTTTGAAAGCTATTTTGTACTCAGGCGCCAAGTTTCCCGGGTAAGCAGGGGGAGGGTGGTTTAGAGAAATGTGGATAGGGGGTGGACATCGGGCCGGGAGGCCCTCAGCTTGCTGCAATGATAAACACCGTGGATCCCTAGAGGCTAGAGGTGGGAATGAATAAGAGGGTGCGGAAGGGGTGGGGATAACCTGCGCGGAGCGGCAGCTGCTGCCACAGGAACCTTGCCGGGCAGGCTGGATGGACCCTTTCGTCTCTCTCTCTGCCGGCATTACTAGGTCACGTTGCACCACGCTGCGCTTGGACTGAACTCACTTCCAGGGCCGGCCTGGGTTTCCCTGAGGTGAAAAGGTTGCCAGCAGCTTTGTTCTTGTCTAAAAAGAGGCCGGCCAGTGCGGAAGAGGCTCCGCCGGGCGCAAAGGGGGCGCTTTTTCCCTGGCTAGTGATGGAATCACCTTGGGCCCCAACGGGGCTGTTCACTCTGCTCGCTGGGCCCCTTCAGGATATCCCTAGTGAATATACGCAGGAGAAATATTTGCGCACAAGGGCGCTGGTAAATGTAAATAAATCTCGTGCATACTCATTGGAGATATCCTGAACACCCACTGACCATTCTGAGCATCCCGGCCTACACTACCACAGCGGGCAGGTCACATTGTATAAGAGAATCCAGTGGCCCAGTTGCTCGGTGTCCGCTTACGGTTTTCTCCGCAGGGGGCTCTCTTTTCAAGTTCTCTCTTTTAATTTTCCCCCAGGCCACGCAGTTATCTTGAGGTGCGATAGGGTCAGCCCCCCAGCATCACGGAGGAGCGGTGCCAGAAACGTCCTGGAGCTTGGGTTTTCCCCAACAGTAAACACCTTTATTATTTACAATAACAGGGAGCATGAAAAGCCTGCTTACCTCAGCAGCAGCACCTCTAAAGTCAAGCTTTCAAACGGACAGGGTTTTGGCCAGTACATTTTTATTTGTGAAGTGTTTAATAATAAATGATGATAAATAAACAAACTTTCTCCTCCTGTTCTGGTCTTCCCCAGGGGAATCTATCCCCTTCCCCAGGGGACTGCCCTGTGGGCTGAGCTCCCATTCTGGCTGGGTGTTAAGGCGGAGCAGGCGAGACGCCTGCAGTTTGAAGGCGTCTGTCTCTTTGCACGACAGCTATGTACATTATAAAGATAAAGCTTAAAAACACAGCCCCTGGGGAGAAACGTGACTGCTGGCAAGTGGTAGATGAGGGACTCAGTCTAGGTGACCTAAATTGAGATAAAGGGACTCTGTCCTGTCATGGCTGGCATGTACTCATTTTCATGGTACCTTGGATTTGTTTGGGACCGCTGAGAATGTCTGCCCTCTATCGAAGGATCTGTTCTACCTCTACGGACTGGGAAGCTCTCGGACAACGTCCTCTCTGACCGGGCCTGACGTTGGTCCGGTGAAAGACGGCCAGTGAGGACTCTGCCTAGCCATGCTTGACGGTGTAAAGCGCTCAGTGCATGTTTTGGAACCAAGATTACCTTAAACCGCTGCTTCTCACACCACCAGCCCTCGGGGGCGCACCTAACCGGTCTGGTTTTCAGGATCTCCGCAATGAAGATGAAGGAGAGAGGTTTGCATGCCGTGGAGGCAGTGCCTGCAGATCTATCCCATGCGTCTTCACTGACTGGCCAAGTCTACCCCGAGGGCTGGGATGTGAGAAGCTCTGCATTAAACTGGGTAAATATAAGACTGGAGCTCCCCTGCTAACAGTGGCCCATTTGGACCTGTAGTGAGTATAGAGGGCAATGTTAGCTGTTCTGGGCTGGCAGAGTTTGGCACCTCTGGCCCATCTGCGGTCCATCTAGCGCTTTGACCTGCTTGCAGCGTCTATGATAGTCCTCCCAGATTTTGAGTAATTCTTCTGCACCCCGTGACTGCCAGTGCTTGCAGCAGAAAGCGCCTTCAACAGATGTAAAGCTTTCCCTTCCTTCCCTGCCCCATGGCCTTTATTTGGATGAAAAATACGTTTTGTCCCTGTTATACTTTCTAAATTTTCTTGATGTGCATTTGGATTCAATTTCCTGCAGTAGCTTCTTTTTTTTTTTTTTCTCCGCCTGGCAGTTCTCTTCCTTCTCTATTTCCAGCTCAGACAGAACTGAGGCCGGGGAAGCCTTGATGTGCAGTGAACAGGCACTCAGAGCGGTTACTGCAGTGACGCTCCCGGGCTGGGGGGGGGGGGGGGGGGTCCCAGCAATCATGGACCCCTACATCCAGCCATTGGGGGTTGCTGCTCTGTGTCGACTGGGGCTCCTTCCCCACACACACCCATCCATACACCCACACCCTCACACCCACACTCATCCACATACCCACACTCACAAACCCACACTCATCCACACTCATCCACCCACACACACATCCATACACTCACACCCACACCCTCACTCATACACACACCCATATGCACACAAATCCACACACATCTACAAACCCACCCACACAAATCCACACACCCACACTCACATACCCACACCCACCCACACTCATCCACATACCCACACACCCACATACATACAAATCCACCCACATCCACACCACCATACCCACAAACCCACATACACATCCACACTCACATACCCACCCACACTCATCCACACACCCACACTCACATACCCACCCACACTCATCCACACTCACACACCCACACACACATCCACACACCCACACCCTCACACCCACACTCATCCACACACCCACACTCACAAACCCACACTCATCCACCCACACACACATCCATACACTCACACCCACACCCTCACTCATCCACACACCCACACTCACAAACCCACACTCATCCACACTCATCCACCCACACACACATCCATACACTCACACCCACACCCTCACTCATACACACACCCATATGCACACAAATCCACACACATCTACAAACCCACCCACACAAATCCACACACCCACACTCACATACCCACACCCACCCACACTCATCCACATACCCACACACCCACATACATACAAATCCACCCACATCCACACCACCATACCCACAAACCCACATACACATCCACACTCACATACCCACCCACACTCATCCACACACCCACACTCACATACCCACCCACACTCATCCACACTCATACACTCACACACACATCCATACACCCACACCACCACACCCACACTCATACACACACCCCATATGCACATAAATCCACACACATCTACAAACCCATCCACACAAATCCACACACCCACACTCACATACCCACCCACACTCATCCACACACTCACA
Source organism: Rhinatrema bivittatum (assembly GCF_901001135.1). Taxonomy (NCBI): domain Eukaryota; kingdom Metazoa; phylum Chordata; class Amphibia; order Gymnophiona; family Rhinatrematidae; genus Rhinatrema; species Rhinatrema bivittatum. The sequence continues at coordinate 13,384,560 of NC_042615.1, read as the reverse complement.
CTCACATACCCACCCACACTCATCCACACACCCACACTCACATACCCACCCACACTCATCCACACTCATACACTCACACACACATCCATACACCCACACCACCCACACCCACACTCATAAACACACCCATATGCACATTAAAATCCACACACACCTACAAACCCATCCACACAAATCCACACACCCACACTCACATACCCACACCCACCCACACTCATCCACATACACACCCACCCATATACATACAAATCCACCCACATCCACACCACCATACCCACACACCCACATACACATCCACACTCATCCACACACCCACACTCACATACCCACCCACACTCATCCACACTCATACACCCACACACACACAAACACACACACACTTACCTACCCACACACACACAAACACACACTTACCTACCCACACACACTCACACCCACACACCATAGGCTGTGAATACTGCCCCTCTGCATTGCCAGGCCTGGCTGACCCAGGGAATTATAGCGGCAACCCACGAATTGAACCCCATTTGCATAGCACACCAATATACACCACCACATACACACCCACCCACATGCACACCCCACACACGCAAACCACCACACTCACACACACCCTCATCCCCCACACACCCACCACCACACCCACATCCCATAGGCTATGAATACTGCCCCTGTGCATCGCCAGGCCCGGCTGACCCAGGGAATTACTGCGGCGTCCCACAAATTGAACCTCGTTTGCACAGCACCGTGCAGAATATGCTACTAAGCCAAGGAGCCGACCCTTCCAGTAATGTCTTAAACATCTTTAGATGCAGACTCTTTCATGTCATTTAATCCTGGCAAGGAGGTAGTTACTCTGTCCAGCTCTTTGGCCCTGGTTTTATCTAAATGCAGGGCTTTCACTTAAGGACCTAGCATTTCGGTTTCCGCTGGGAGTTCAAACAAAAATCATGATGTGATCGCTGTTGTCTGCCTTTTTTTTAGTCTCCTGCCTCCAGTTTCTTTTTAATTCTGACAGGAAGAGTTCCCTGAGGGGCCGATGGCAGAAAGGTGCGTTCAGCTAAACGCAGTTTTACCCGAGGTTGTGCGAGCATTTTCCGCAGGTGCGCCTCACTGCCTATGCAGCTAGGGGTTTTCCCTGCAGAAGTGTGCGGGCAAAACTGCGCGCTGGTCTTCGCAACCTGGCACGGAAATGATGCAAACGAGGGCATTAGCTACTCCCTCCCAATGAAAAAAGACTTGCGTGGGAATCACTTCGGTTTTCCTAGCGCTGGAAACCCAACCCCAGGTCAGAGCTGGAATGAAGTTTCCAGTGCTACTGCACTGGCACAAGAATAAAAAAAGGGAAAAAAAGTTGTCAGGAGCACGTAACCAGATAGGTATGGACTTATCCGTCTAAGCAGCGGCCGCCCTCACTTAGATCATTCAGGGGGGGGGGAGAGGATGAAGGTTGCAGGATTGCTCAGGGAGACTGCGCTTTAGGAAAAGATGTCTCTGAATCATTGAGAACGTAAGAACTGCCAAACTGGGTCAGATCAAGGGCCCGTCGAGCCTGATAGCCTCCTTCCAACAGTGGCCAGCCCAGATCCCATGCTGCTAATGCCCAGGGATAAAGTAGTCGCTTTCCCCAGAGCTACCCTGGTTAATAACGGTTTGTGGGCTTTTTCTCCAGGAACTTGTCCAAATATTTTTTTTTTAAGCCTAGCTATGCCAACTCCATTTACCACATCCCCCAAAAATACATTCCAGAGTTTAATTGTGCATTGAAGAATAAAATAGTTTCTCAGATTTGTTTTAAATGTGCTATTTAGTAACTTCATGGAGAGTCCCCTAGTCTTTTCATTTTTTGAAAGAGTAAAACAACCGATTTGCTTCTACCCTTCCATTCCACTCCTGAGTTTATAGACCTCTATGATATCCCCCCTCAGCTGTCTTTTCTCCAAGCTGAAGAGTCCTAACCTCTTTAGCTTTTCTTCAAAGGGGAGCCGTTCCATCCTCTTTATCACAGGTGATTAAAGAGTCACTGACCAATGTAGACATTTGGGCATTAAAGTTCTGTGCGCTGGATTTCAGGGCACAGTATTTTAACGCTCAAATAACAAGTGTTTTAAAATCCTGATGCAGTAAGGTAACGTTACGCACGTGCATCGGGAGTTTAAAAAAAGTGCTGTATAGACTGCAAAATGTGCATTAGGCAGAGGCTGAGTGCACATTTTAGGTCAGGAGGTGGATGGGGCAGGGGCATCCTGAGATTACAACGGCTAATCACGGCCATGGCTACTGGCCACCGTCGCAAATTTAGCCAGGTAAGTTCATAATGTTAAGATATTAGCATCCCACAGGTACAAAGTGCCACGTTGCATCCACCCTCCCTGCCCATTTGCACAAACTTGTCTTATCTTACTCGTTTGTGTGCTGTGGCTTTTAACAGACGACTGATTTTGTTTTCCTGGTTTTATTCACTGTGCTTAGCTCCGGAATCTCTGCATCTTCGTTCCTGATGAAAGAAAGAAAGTAAAATCATGGATAAACAGCACAGAAGACAACGGCAGGTGAGGTGCAATTGGGCCCATCCAGCCGCCAGCTTTGGAAGTTTGAGCAAACTTGCACGAAACGTCTCCTCACCAAGCTTCTTAATAACCCATAAGCGCCTACCAAAACCAGTGAGGCCGTGACCCGAACCTGGAGGCCACCTCATCCCCGAAAGCCGTGCTGGACAGTAACGAGCCCCCATCGATCCCACCAACGCTATTCTAGATTTATCTTCCAAACACTGCTGCTTTCTGTGGACTCGTGCAGAAGGTGGGGGCCCTTTCAGACCCCTGCGAGAAACGCTGACTGGCAGATCCTTGGTCCTTGTTTGCTTTTGCCCTGCTTGGGAAGGAAGCATAAATCTGTCCTCAGAGGCCTTCACGCCAAACAGAAACTGGAGAAATGTTTTCACTTGCAGCAGTGGTTTTTTGTTTTTTTTAGAGATGAGAGCACAGAGCCAGGTTACCTGCAGTGTTCTGCTACCGTCTCATTACTGGGGCACCTGTTCCTCCCAGCTCTCTTGGACCGGGCTTGATGACAGAAGGTTTCATGTGAGTCACTGAGCCGAGAGGAAGCAGAGCCAAGAATGGGGAAAGTCAAGCAGCAGATGCTTTTAACTCTTTGCTTGCGTCGGTCGTGCTGGTGTAGGCGTGGGAGAGGATCTGCACAAGACGCCATCCCTTGAGGCAATGCTTTTCCCCCGGTGTCTCGCAGATTTCCCGGTCATCGGTCCCAGGAGGGAGGGGAATTCTTGGCAGGCTGGGAGAGATCCCGGGTGCCCCCTCTGCCTCACCGCAGGATGACGTGCACCTTCAGTTTCACCCCAGCTCTTATTCATCTAAACACAGTAACCTAGCGGTAACAGATGATAAAGATCATTAGGGCTCGTCCTCGTTGGGGTTCTCCACCAGCCTGGGGAAATGAGCAAATATTTTCACTGCAAGAAAGTGCAGAGTTATGCGTTTGAGGGGGAGGTGCAGGACTTCAAAGGAGATGTACGTAATGGGGGGAGAGATGCTGATGTGCCCTGATCAGGAGAGAGACCCCAGCGTGATACGATAGTGTCCAGCGACCTTAAGGAGGCAAAACAGTGGGACAGGGCAGTAGCGACAGCCAGAGGAACGCCAGGCTGCATAGAGAGAGAGGGGCATAACCAGCAGAAAAGGGGGGGCAATAATGCCTCTCACTGAGAATACCGGGTTCAATCCTGGATGCCGTATCTCAAAAAAAAGGATAGAGATAGCACGGAGGGCATACAAAGAGAGGCAACCAAAACGGTGAGGGGTCTGCAGCACAAGGCAGGTGAGCCTTGAGGACCTGAACGTGTATACCTCGAGGAGAGGAGAATATATGGGGGGGTGATACCGTCATTTAAATCCTGTGGCTCCTGTAGAACCAGGAGCCACAGCATGAAACTTCAAAAGAAGTAAACTCAAGGACACCCATCAGAAAATACTTTTCACAGAAAAGGTGGGGAGTGCGTGGAACGCCCTCCCAGAGGAGGTGCTGGTGCTGGAAGCAAAGATGGGAACAGAATTAAAAAAAAAAAAAAAAAAAAGTGTGGGATAAACACAGATGATCTCCGATTGGCAAAAAGATGGAAGTTAAAATGAAGAAGCTTACAGAGGATCTCTGCACGCCCCTTCTACCAAATCCACCCACCTTTCAGCCACCAGGGAACGGGCCTTCTCGATAGCGGGAGCAGCCATCTGGGATGCCATCCCCCCCGATCTCAGACAGGAACCTGTTGACGTTCAGGAAAAAAACTCAAGACCTGGCTGTTTCAACAAGCCTTCCCCTAACTCAGTCCTGCCTCAGCCATGCCACAGGTCATATGCTAAGGCCTTCTATTCAGTGCACGCCATCTCAGACATTGGAATTGATTTGTTATAGTTTCCGAGTTACCTTTCTACTACTGGCTTTCATCTCCCCAGTTCCATCGCCCTTGTTTTATTGTAACTTCTGCCTCTTCCTCTTTTGTTAAGGTTAATGTTATAACCCCCTCTTCCTCGTAAACCGATACGATATGATCTGGATCATGAATGTCGGTATAAAAAAAAAAGTACTAAATAAATAAATAAGAACAACACGCACGGAGCAGCAGTTCATCCCAAAACCACATGAAATGAACGGAAGAGCTCAATACAAACAGAGGTCATTTCTTCTGGCTTTTGATTCAAGTGTTGTGACTGTTATTTTAGAAGAAGGGATATTTTTTACATTGCTTTTCTGTATGCTGGGTTATTACTGCTATAGAGAGAAGAATTGTAAGAAGTGTTGTGGGTTTTCTCTCTCTTTCTAACTTTAGAAACTAGAAGTTTAAAGGGAAGGTGGTTTGAAGTCTCCTCCCCGGAACGCCCCTGGCTTATGTGGCTAAATTCTAGCTGCATACGGTATTTAATATCGCTGGTTAGCCATTTAGACGTCTAAATGGCTTTTGAATATCGACCTCGATGAATATGCATGAGATAAATGGCATACAACAGAGAGTGCACACAAATCTATCTCATGCATATTCATTGAGGATATCTTGAAAATCATTCCTCTTTGTGGCTCTTCAGTTGGCCCCCCCCCTTTATGAACTGATGGTGCTCATTTCAGTTCCCTCCCCAAATGCTGTCTTTTTATATTCTCTCGTTATTGTGTACATATCCTTCCAGATAACTCCATGGCTTCCTCTAGACCAGCAGACAACGGATTCAATGTTATCGGTAGGAATTGACTTTGTAATCAAGAAATTCATTGTTCCAGTAGAACAATGTTGGAACAAGATTTCTTCACATTTGCCTAGCAGTAAACTCAGCCATTGTTGGAGCCACATCGTGTCTGTAAAAAGAAGCTGCTGTCACTATCCGCCCACCCTCTGCAACACAGGATAATCTTAATTTAAATTTAATAAGGGCCATGCCCTTGCCCGCTTCTCTTGCCAATCCTGCCAGTGCATTCTCCACTGTGAACCGTGCCGCGTGTGTACTCTCTTCCCCTTGCACTGTTCACTTTGTCCCCATCACCACTTTCCTCCACACACCTCTCCCTACCTTTGGACTCTCAACATTTTTCCCTTCTGCTCATCCCCTGCCCTCTCCTCTCACTCACCTATCTCCCTTACTCTACTTCTCTCCCAGATCTCACTCCTCTCTTTTTCTTACTCATCTCCTCTTCCACTCCCATCACTCATTCCCATCTCTGTCACCTACCCCTTCATATTCAACATCCTACTCTTCCTCTCATCTCTCTCAATTCCTCCCATCCCCTCCTTCCCGCTCTTTCACCCCACTAGCCCTCTCACTCACGCTCTCCCACTCATCTCTCTTAACCCCTCCTCTCTCTTCCCTCAATCCCGTCTTCCCACCCCACTCACTCACCCTTCCCTTCAATCACTCCCTTCTTTCTTCTCCTCTCACTCACCCCTCCCTTCCTCTTCCCTCTCACTCATATTCTCTACCACTCCTCTCACTCATCCCTTCCCTCACTTCCCTCATCTCATCTCTCCCAATTCATGCACCCCTCTCGTCACTCAGCCCCTCCACTGTCTTCCCTTCCCTCTCATTCACCACCCCTTCGCCATTGCCCTCTCATTTATTCCCTTACCTTGCATCTCTTCCCTCACTCACCTCCTGTCCCATTCCACTCACCCTTACCTTCTCTTCTTTACCTTTCTCTCTTATTAAGACCTCTCCCTTCCTTTCCTTTCCCTTCCCTCTCACATCCTCTCGCCTCTTCACTCACCCTTCCCATCTTCTCTGTCCTCAGTCACTCCTATCTTCCCTTCCATCTTATCCATCCCTCCCTTCACACTCCTTCCTCTCACTCACTCCCCTCTTACTCCCAATCCTCTCCTCCTTCCCCTTCCTCTCACTTTCCACCTACCTTCTTTCATTCACCCCATCCCCTGTCTTGCCTCTCACTCACTCCTCTCCTCCCCATTCTTCTCTGCCCTCTGCTGTCACTCATCCCCTCTCTTCCCATTTGCTTATCCCCTTCCCTCCTTTCCTGTCCCTCTCATTCTCCCTGTCCTTCCTCTTCTATTCCTTTCACTCACCCCACCTCTTCTTTCAAACACACCCTCCCCTATCTTTACTCCCTTCACCCAACCCCTTCTCTACCTTCCCTCTCCTCCTTTCTGACTCCTCCCCTCCCACTCAACCCCGTCCACCTGCTTGTGAGGCCTGTGAAAATCGATGAACCTTTCTACCACTGCCATTGTGCCTCTTCCCTCTTCTGCTTGGGTTAGCTCCATCAACCTTTCTGCTGCTGCCACCACCAAGCTGCTGATCCTGCTGCCTGAGGCCTCCTGGGGTGGCATAAGTGGGCTGTCCTATCCCCCAGCTCTTGGTAAGTGTCACTATGCATGTCCAGGTGCAGACACACTGAATGATCACCTGGAGCCCCCTTACGATTTTATAATTTACAGAGAGAGAGTCTGAATTCCTTGCCCAAAAGTGCAACCAAAAATAGCTCCCTTTGCTGCCTTCCTCTCCCATGTTTAATTTTCCATGGAGCCCCCCCTTTCTCCTACCCCCACCAAGAATACACTGCTGAGTGCCACCCCTCCTGTGCCAGCTAACCCTCCTGCTACAGCAGTCATGAGCCCTAAGCCCAGACATCAGGGACCCTGGTAGAAGATGAGACAGCAAACATTATAGTCTGCAACACTGGGCTCCAAAACACTCCCCACCTCCCATTCCTAGTGAAGCAAGAAAAAACGCCCAAGCAGCAGATGGAGCTACCAAGGATCTTCCAGGGGCATGCCAGCTCTGCTAAGCATTTCACTTTCAGAGCAAAAACATGTGCATGAAATCGGATATGTAATTCAAATAATTAAAGATGTTTACAATGGAAATAAATATAAAAATAATTTAGTAACTTGAAGTTATATAATACAGTATGCAAATTGGAAATCATTTTCATGTCTTTGACTTTTCCTCATCTGATTCCTTTATTTCGTTCTCCTTTTCATCTGGTTCTCATTCTTTCACCAGCTCTCCTTCCCCCTCTGACACCTCTCCATCTCTTCACCAACCCTCTCTCTCTCTCTCTCTCTCTGCACCATGTGTCATCTCTTTCCTGTCCATCTTCCCCTCCCGCTGAGTGAGGGGCTGCCTCAAGGGAGTGGAATGGCAGAAGGTTACAGACCACTTCACCTCTAAGTCACCAGTTCCATCTCAGCTTGGCCGGCGCTCAAAAAGAGGCCACCGTGTAATGATCTGCAGGAAGGAGGAGATCTGCGAATGCTCTCCAATAGTTCCCTTCCAGAAATTTGCGTGCCGTTAACGACTGCTAACCAATGGCGGGGCAGCTTTCAAAATGCTTGATGACATCACAGGAGATTGCAATTGAACTGCCCTGTTTTCCTATAGGTCATAGGGCAGTCAGGGCGTGCTCCGCTCTCTGCGTACTCAGATAAACTAACACAGCATCCAGAAGTCTACATCAAATCGAGGGAATGGCTGAAAGGCTATTTGGGGAGGCCCAACACAATCTGACACAAACTGCTGGAAGGAAAAACCATGAATGGTGGTCTTCTTGTGTCCTGCCACTGCAAGCACAGGCCCTCCCAGCATGAAACGGGCTTGTCCGTGACGCTGGCGAGATTTCCTACTGCGCGAGGCTGCTTCAGGGACCAAGGAGCCAACAGGTTTCAGCTCTTGGCAAGCAGCCCCCTCCGCTCTGGCCTGCTGACTCTTCCTTCAAGGTGATTCTGGCGGTCTCGGCATTCAGCGATGCCGGCTGTCAGGACAAAGCAATTGCCCCAAGCCTGAAGCAGGAAAGACAGCAGGAAAACGGCACTAGCGACAATGCTGACCTCAAAGATGTGCTCTACACAATAAAAAGAAGCTGCTCCAGTCCCCAGGGCATTTTCCAAATCGGAGATAATGGATGGCCCGCCGCTCTCGTAAGCTGGATCACAAATGGGAATCGCCTCCGACTAGTTGGCTGAGATTTGGAGGCCTCACATTTCCTCTGAGCCTCACCGGGACATGTAGCAGCTAGGAAAGCCTGGACTGCCCTGGATTTCTCTGGTTTGAATTTAATTCGCACTGTCCCATCCGTCCCTATCTCAGACTGGTCAAAGCAACTCGCCTACAAGGCTACATAGGAAATAAAAAAAAAAATAGGGCCAGTGAGGAAAGGGAGCCAGGGCCCACCTCCCCCACCTGCCTGCTGGGTTATTATTGTTTGTGCACCTCGAGATAAATTTGGAGATTCGCAGCATCCCTCAGAGGAAGGGATCACTCAGGTCACCCTGTCACTGAGAAAACAGGGATGATCACGTAACCTTTCGTCGTGACAGTGCTTTTTGAGTCTGTGCAATTTCACCAGGGCGTACAACTATGATAGACCAATGGGTACACCCAGCCTTCACCAACAGGCGCCATTTGCAGGCCTGAGTGGGATTAATTGCTCTTCTACTTAACAGGCACATGCGTGTCACCCACTGAATTCCCCTAATATGCTAACAAATAATAATACTAGTAGTGAAAGCCTGTCCCAGGACGGGGAGGAATACTGTGAAGTGGAGGAAATGCGTAATTGAGATGTGTGGTAGAAGAGAGTACACGCTGAGCTCAGGTGTGCGGTGAGGTAGCAGAGAGGGAGGGGTGGGGGGCAGAGCTAGGGAACACAGCCAGAGAGAGGGGTGGAGCTCAGTTTCCATATGTGGTAGTAGAGAGGGGATTGGACAATTCAGAAAGAGAGGGGGGGGGGGCAGAGCTAGGAAACACAGCCAGAGAGAGGGGCGGAGCTCAGTTTCCATATGTGGTAGTAGAGAGGGGATTGGACAATTCAGAAAGAGAGGGGGGGGGGGGGCAGAGCTAGAGAACACAGCCAGAGAGAGGGGCAGAGCTCAGTTTCCATATGTGGTAGTAGAGAGGGGATTGGACAATTCAGAAAGTGGGGGGGGGGGGGGGGCAGAGCTAGAGAACACAGCCAGAGAGAAGGGCGGAGCTCAGTTTCCATATGTGGTAGTAGAGAGGGGATTGGACAATTCAGAAAGAGAGAGGGGGGGCAGAGCTAGGAAACACAGCCAGAGAGAGGGGTGGAGCTCAGTTTCCATATGTGGTAGTAGATTGGACAATTCAGAAAGGGGGGGCAGAGCTAGAGAACACAGCCAGAGAGAGGGGCGGAGCTCAGTTTCCATATGTGGTAGTGGAGAGGGGATTGGACAATAGGAGAGAGAGAGGCAGAGCTGGAGAGTGAGGTAGACCTGGAGAGTACAGGGAGAGAGGGGGCGGAGATGGAGAGTGGAAGGAGGGAGAGGGGTGGAGCTCAATTTGCAGATCGGTGATGCAGGTGCCAGATGACTTTCCTCTTTATTGAAGTTAGAAAGATTACCTTAAGGCACAAATAGAGGAGTTAGCCTGCCCAGTTATTTCTGTCTACTCCATCAGAATATATCCCAGCTGCTGGCCGGAGATGGCTGCCTGCTTGTAACAACATCCTTCCTTCTTCAAATGACTTTTTGTTTTCTTTCTCTTCAGTTCTCTATTAGATGAGCATGCAGGATTTACGTTTGTTTTTTTTAAAGGCACTTATATTCCATTATAATGTCCCATCACATGCAACGTCCCATCATTAATTCAACACCCAGCCCCCTCCTCTCCCCCTCCTCTCCCCCTTTCACTTCCCCCTCCCCCTCCTCCAGTTCACAAAGACTTAGGGGCCGATGCAAAAAAAAAAAAATACACTGAAAGCGGGCGCTGAGTGTTCAGCGCCCGCTTTCCTAATGCGCCCCCAGGCACCTCTCCTGGGGGCGCCACGCAATATTTTAATTAGAGGGTCGCGCTATCAAGGAGGCTCTAGGGTCGATTGTTTGCCCCTATGGCCTCCTTGACCGCCGGTGGCCTGGGAATGGTCGGCTGTCCCCTGGTTAAGAAAACGGACGCTGAATTTATCGGCTTCCATTTTCCTAATCGGCGCACAGCCATGGGTTCGGAAAACGGACGCTGGTTAACTGAGCATCTGTTTCCCGAATCTGACGGCCAGTACTTTAAAAAAAAAATATATATATATATATATTTTTTTTTTTAATCTTTTGTTTCTCTGACTTAATATTGCTGGGCAGACATTCATTTGTGAGCAGAAAAATGTACATATTGGACGCACATTTTTTGTACTGCACATGGAGTAAGTTGCATGAGATGAGCGCTATGGAGGCGCTAATCCCCTTACAGCATGAGGCGCTGATCCGCATCCAACTGGGTTAAACAGTGCGCTCGGCCGTATTGCATCGGCCCCTTAGCAAGGTTAAGACCACGGGTGCGGTAGCCGAGGGGGTGGTGATAGCAGAGCAGTGGCTGCAGAGGCCAGAGCGTCCCAACATTTCCATGGAAGGTGCTTCTGCTGCTCCAGCCTTGGAGGACATTTCTGGAATTCCTCTCTGCGCCGCCTTCCTGTCGTATTTCTGCCCGATGCCATCTTTTATGCTGAAACGAAGCGGGAAAGAAATCCATCACAAAAAGTGAGGGGAAGCTCTGGAAGCTGAAGGCGTGCGGAATGCTCGCGGACGCCGTCCCCTTGTCCATCTGTTTTCCGTCTCCTGCCTGAAAAATGTATTCTCTGACTGTTTGGGAAATGTCTGAACGATGGTTTAAGTTGGGGGTTTTGGTTTTTTTTTTTGGCATTTCTTCAAGACTTTTCCCACATTCGGTACACTCGTACGGCGTGTGCGGCTGACGCTCTTTCAGGGTCATTTCAGGGTCAGAACCCTGCCCCGGGATGTGCTTATTCTCCAAACACCTGCAGGCCGTCCTTAATACGGCCCTCAGCCAGGCAACCTGGCTGCTTTTTGGCTTTTTTTTTTTCCCCAAGTCCTGTGGCCTTATTCCTAGTTCTCCTTTCCTTTGTGTTGAAATATATATATATATATATATATATATATATATTTTTTTTTTTAATCATATATTGCTTTGTGCACTTCAGATAAGAAAAACAGATTTTCCTTTCCCTGTGGGGGTTTTTTCTTAAGTCTTTTCTGAGCTCACTTTCCAGCTCATTGTGCTGTATTCTTACGTTAAATGTACTTTGCAGGTATTTCCGCCTCCTTTTTTTTTTGGTGCAGGCCTGACATTTGAAAAAAAAAAAATAAATTCTGCAAAAGAAGGCGAGGCCTGGACTATTTATCGTCTCGCTTCTTCCCGTGGTGGTGCAGCGAGCTGCTTGCAAGGTCCCTTCTCCTTTAAATGGCGATGCAGTGCAGACTTGAACTTGTCGAGCGGTGGGGGAGGTTTTGCAAGGGTGGAATATTTTAATCTGCACAAACCCATTAATCAGCGAACTTCCTTCCTCCACGCTCCGGGCGGAGCAGGGCTCTCTCGCAGCGCAGAGCCCTGGCAGTATTTATTGCACACCCTGAAGGGTTGGGGATTTAAGTGCTTGGATCCGGAATGAGAACAGAATGTTTTTCATCTCTGGCCTGCGCGGCGACTTAAATGGAAGCCAGACTGTGCCCTGACAGTCCGGCCGTGCACTGCAGGGGAAGAGGATGTGAATTGTCTCTCGGATTGGAAAAAGAAAAAAAGCTCCCCTGAGCCGCAGCCAAAGACACATTCTCCGAGGCTGTGATAAATGCTTCGGAGACCCCAGCAAACCCGGATCGGGAGGGGCTGAAATTCCGCAGGGCAATAAATTACTCGATCTGTAAATCCCTGCATGCCAGGTGTAGTGCATGGCCAGGGGTAATTTGTTTTTAAAACAGTTCCACAGGACTCTTCCCCCCCCATCCCCCTCCCTTCCCCCAACACACACACACACTCACACACACACTCACACACACACACTCACACACACACACATACACACATACTCACACACACACACTCACACACATACACACACACACTAACACACATACACACACTCACACATACACACACTCACACACACACACACACACACACACACACATACACACACACACACACACCACACACACACACACACACCACATGACCCAGCAGACAACACCACTGCACACACACACAGACACACACGGCACACCAGCCACACAACACACACAGCACAGACTACACACACACGCCACACAGAACACACCACGACAACACACACACCACGCACACACACAGACCACACACGCACACACACACATACACACACGCACACAGACTACACACGCCGCACACCACACCCCCAGACACACACACACGCACCCATCCGACACCACACCTGACACCACGCACACCACAACACGGCACACAACACAGACACACACGCACACACACTATCGCACACAGACACACACGCACACACAAGACACACACCACACACGCACACACATCACAGAGACACGCACACACACAGCAACAGACCACCGCACACACACAGACACACACCACACCACAGACACACACGCACCACAACACGCACACCCACACACAGAGACACACGCACACACACACACAGAGCACACACACACACGCACACACACACACACACACACACGCACACAGACACACACGCACACACACACACCACACACCCACGCACACATACACACCCAACGCACCACACGCACACAGACACACATACCCACACACAACACACTCGACACACACTCACACAACACTCACACAGACACACACACCACCACACAACACCACACACACATACACCACACTCACACACACACTCACACATAACACACCCACACCACACACACACACAACACACATCACACACACACTCACACCCAACACACACACCACACACACACAACACACAAACTACAACCACACACACACACACTCACACTACACACACTCCCCCACACACATACACTCACACACACATACACACTCACAACACCACACTCACACACACTCACACACACATACACTACACACACACCACACACACACACTCTCACACACACACACACACACACACTCTCACACACACACACTCACACACTCTCACACACACACACTCACACACACACACTTTTGATGTTGAAAGAAAGGAGAGAGGGAGCCCCCACTAATAGTCTGGAGAGAGACTTTTAAGAAAAAGGGCTTTTCTTTGTGTTTTGCTTTGCAACTCTGCCACATCAGTGGTTCGGTAGATGACAAGTTTGCAAACCGCTGCCCTGGGCCGTGGCCTGTAACACGTGGAATTCTGAGGCCACGGCTCCCACAGGGTCCTCTCCTCCGGTAGCCCCAGCACGACAGTGGCCCTTAATCCATCAAACAGACTTTCCAGGGGCTGCCTTAGTTTTGTTTTATTTTAACACCAGACTGGGGGAGGGCCAAGCGATTTGGAGCCAATCTTCTTCTTGGCTCACTGGTTTCCACGTGCCTCTTCGCGCGCGCCCGGCTTATCCGGACCTGGCTACCACTGGCCCACGGTGCCACGAGCCTTTATGTCAAGCTACCTGAGGGGCTTTTCTCCTGTTTTGCATCTCGGTCACTGCAGTGGCACTCCTCAGACCACAGCTCCCTCTAGGACGCAGACCCTGAATCTGGCCACTAGGTGTCGCTGTGAAGCAATGGCTGCCGCCTCCTTCTCCTGGGAGCTGCAAGGGCTGCCCCTGCCGAATCCCCAGCCCAGCTGCCCTGAGGAGCAGAGTCCTGGCCTTATGTTTTTCTAGGCCGAAGCCTAATTGGGCAAACCGTCATCTCCCAGAACCTTTCATCACGTTCCATGCAGCAGGCGGCTTTCACTGTCCATGAAGGCAAATAACAAACAGATAAGATTGAATTATCACAAGGGTCGGTGTTGGGACCGGTCCTGTTCAGTATCTTTGTGCGCGACATTGCGGACGGGATAAAAGGTAAGATTTGTCTTTTTGCAGGCGACACTAAGATCTGCAACAGAGTGGACACGCTGGAAGGAGTGGAGAGAATGAGATGGGATTTAAGGAAGCTGGAAGAGTGGTCGAAGATATGGCAGCTGAGATTCAATGCCAAGAAGTGCAGAGTCATGCATATGAGGAGTGGAAATCCGGAAGAACTGTATTCGATGGGGGGAGAAAGGCTGATGTGCACAGAGCAGGAGAGAAACCTTGGGGTGATAGTGTCTAATGATCTGAAGTCGGCGAAACAATGTGACAAGGCGATAGCTAAAGCCAGAGAGAGGAATATCGAGTAAGAAAAGGGAAGTAAAATTATCCCCTTGTACAGGTCCTTGGTGAGGCCTCACCTGGAGTACTGTATTCAGTTCTGGAGACCGTATCTCCAAAGAGACAGAGACAGGATGGAGGTGGTCCAGAGAAGGGCGACCAGAAAGGTGGATGGTCTTCATCGAATGACTTATGAGGAGAGATTGAAGAATCTAAATATGTACACCCTGGAGGAAAGGAGGAGCAGAGATGATATGATACAGACTTTCAAATACTTGAAAGGTTTTAATGATCCAAAGACAACGACAAACCTTTTCTGTTGGAAAAAAATCAGCAGAACCAGAGGTCACGAGTTGAAGCTCCAGGGAGGAAGACTCAGAACCATTGTCAGGAAGTATTTCTTCACGGAAAGAGTGGTGGATGCCTGGAATGCCCTTCCAGAGGAAGTGGTGAAGACCAGAACTGTGAAGGACTTCAAAGGGGCGTGGGATAAACACTGTGGATCCATAAAGTCTAGAGAACGTGAATGAAGAGTGGGTGGCTCG
Organism: Rhinatrema bivittatum; assembly: GCF_901001135.1. Lineage (NCBI taxonomy): Eukaryota > Metazoa > Chordata > Amphibia > Gymnophiona > Rhinatrematidae > Rhinatrema > Rhinatrema bivittatum. Next base: position 13,369,407 of record NC_042615.1, on the reverse strand, counting down.
CGGGAATGACGGCTACTGCCTGGAGATTATACCCTTATTCAATAAACATACACACGGTTAATGCGACTCCAACATTGCTCTAAGCTTCAACGGCAAGAGGAAATGTGGAAAAAAGGATTTGCATTCACAAAAAAGTGGAGAGTAGCTTGCTTGTTACCGTGGTTACTACCCCAAACCAAATAAGCCTGATACTTCACGTTCAATGCATATCCAGCATAGCTCTCTGCTTCAACGGCAGGGGAGAAAGACCGATACTTCACGCATATCCAGCATAGCTCTCTGCTTCAACGGCAGGGGAGAAAGACTGATACTTCACGCATATCCAGCATAGCTCTCTGCTTCAACGGCAGGGGGAATGAAGAAAAGTGGATCTATATACAGACAACAACCAACTAGGACTGAATTACATAGTCTGGGTAAACAAATAAGCATGGGTGTAGCTTGCTTACTGCGGCGGTTACTACCCCTAACTAATTAAGCTAGATATTTCACTTAGATGCAGTTCCAACACTGCCCTCTACATTAATGGTGGGGGTGTAAGGGAAATAGAACCAAAAGGTTACTAAAAGCCAAGAATAACAGATAAGTATGAGAGAAAAAAAAAAGTGTGAAGCTTGCTGGGCAGACTGGATGGGCCATTTGGTCTTCTTCTGCCGTCATTTCTATGTTTCTATGTTACCAGTCAATACTAAATCACTCATAGTAGTTAGGTTCCACCTCAGACTTATCAGAGACACTTCTTGGTCACATAGGTAAATTTGCTGTAACCAGCTGGAGCTTGGCGGATGACACTATAAGTCCATACAATGATACCAGTATGCCAGGCCCGGAAGATGTTATCCACTATTTGCCAAACAGGATGGCCATACTTAGGGTCCCGTTTCTCTTTTGGTGGACCCAGTTATCCCTATTTCTCTCTATTATCTTCATGCAACAAGTTGGTACATAGGGATACCTGTAGGACTATTGTCCCTTCACAAGTTGGTGGAACTCCTTCTCTGCCTTGCTGAGTTTAGTTAGCGAGTAGGCATGTGGTCTTGCTAGGTCTAATCACTGGGTCTCATCCCAGAAATCCTCTAGCATGTCCGAGCAAGTCATGGCCAGTTATTCTGCCTTCGCAGTATATTTAAATACTATATATGTATATATTTTTCCTGTGTCATCTCATTGATATTGCTCAGTTTGGGTTCTCTACATGTTGTAGCGCCTTCCTTCCTGATTGGTTTTCTTTTGAATGAATCTAAGCTTTTTACTGCATCTTCCTGTTTTGCTTGTCTCTCTCTCTCTCTTCTTCCTATTGGTCCCTTGCCGCTAGGAATGCCTGAGATAGTTTGCCTCCTGTAATTTCCTTCAGTTGGAACTCCGCAGGATAGCAGCTCCTCCTGAAATCTGCCTCAAGCTCCACAGAGGCATTGCTTTTCATCAATCACTTTCTACAGCTTCTAACTCAGTACCAGTTACTTCCATTGGACTACTGAGCTTCCAGACAGAACTTATCACAGCTGTGACAATCTCCCCTATCTGTACAGCTACTCTTGATGTTTTCTCATTCCGTGAGTTGTTCATCATTCAAATAAATGTTTGTTATTCAAGAACTGAGTTTCCGCTGGTATTTGAAGCCAGAAGTAAAGTTTAACTGACTGTCTAAATGATGAAGCTACAAGGATCGAGGGCTGAGGGCAGTACACCTGTAGTTTCTTCTCCCAACAGCTTGGGAGTCGATTCAACAGTCCTATGACTTTCTCTCAAAGTAGTAGGGCAAATCAAGAAGGCCACTATCCTGGGAGCCTTCAAAAGTCTCACTAGTGGTACTGCTAATCACATAGAGGATTCTGTCCTTTCCAAATGAGATTAGTAGCCTTGCTTAATTCTGCTCGAAGCACAGTCACCAGCCCCACTCAAGACTTTTCTGGGGCACTGCCTCAAACTGAGTTATCTCCCTGAAACTTTCTGTTGCACCATTGAACTGGAACCATGAAGCTCCTGCTCTGGGATTACCGTGGTCTCCAGAATGGAACATTGGCTGGGGTGGCACCCGTTGGGGAATCCTATATTCATTATTTGGCTGGCTCACACCCCTTTCCTGAATCAGACAGTGGGTGAACTAACATCCTTAGACCTCCCTCCCCCCCTCAATTCCTGCAACTTGCCAACCCCCCCATAGTCTGGGTTAGCACCTCCTCCGTGGCTCGTCGCACCATTACTATTACTTGTTGCTTACCAGGGAAACAGGAACTGAAGCAATTTCCTGCTCCTTCCTGACCTTTTCCTTCAGATCCAGCCATGATCCAGACCGATCCCCTGCAGCTACACTCTCAGCAGACTTCTCTACTGTCCAACCCTTCTTGATTAGATTTTGTGTGGCACCGTGGTAGGGCGATCTCCTGAGGCCCTCGTGGCATTACTGTGAACTCTAGTCCCAAACTCAGGATATCTGGCAACAGCCACCTCTTCAGTCTCGGCAAGGATTCTCCCTAATTCCTCCAGGCTCTTGGAGCCTCACCCTGGCCCTCAGCACTTTCAAGGTCTCAGGTGCCCCTTCTGCTAGCAAAGTGGGTACGTACAGGCTTTCCAGCTAGTAACTCTCCTTTGGCAGTATCTTCCAGTTTCCAATGCAGTGCCAGCTGGGTACAGAAGTCGTCATATGGAGGCGGAGCCAACAATTCAGGCTCCAACATAAGCCTATCAGTTCCTCGTCTGAGGCACGATCCCAGGCTCCTCTGTCTCATCTTGGGACTCATATACTAGCCTAAAATGAAGGGTCTGCATCAATGGCAACAAAAATCCCCAGCCACTGGCTGGCTGGGCACTCAATCCACCCTCATTCAAGGTGAAGCAAGACCTTTCTCAGCAGGAAATGCTCCATATTAGGGATGCTTTTGCATGTGGTTGACAAACCTTTAATACAGGTAGTATGGAGGTTCTCTTAAGCTGTATCTCTCTTCTCGCTTGGCAACATGAGTTTCCGCCATGCCCACTCCATCTTCTGAAAGCACGACCGCGCCACGCAGCTGCGGCCGGCTCATGCGCCATCTGCATGGTGTCACGTGCACATCGTGAGTCCCAAGAAAGTTCTGGTCTTAGTGCCCACCCAGCAGCGGTTTCTTCTCACCCCCTTCTGTGCTCCTTTCAGAGCCAGCCAGAGACAGGGAAATTGTGGCCACATTGCACGTAATTTCTGAATTCGGGTGAGGATCATCAGAAATAGTTCTAAACACTCAAAACGCTCACCACAGCCGCAACCACCAGGCTCCACATTGGGCACCATTTCTTTCTGTAGCCTTTTTCTTCCAGTGAAAATCTGAGAGGATTAAAGTTTGTAGGTCTGAAGGTGTTGAAATGGACTTCACGGTACAGATGTTTTTACTCTTGGCTGTTCATGGACTGGATCCTGTTGATTTACTCTGTTATAAAGCAGACTAAAACTATGGAATGGGTCCAGCTGATCTGTTTCATTGTCACACCAGTTTCGGCGTGCTAGACACTTCGCATGTACTACACATTAACATGAGCCACCAATGCCTTGATAGTTATTTAAGCCTCAATCCACACCACTGTAAACTCTCTTAGAGATGTTTATTCTAAACCTCAGTTCTGGAACTGGGACGCTGCAGAGCATTAGATGACACCAGCAAATGAACTTTTCTTATTTACCACCAGCACTCGCTTTGCTGGGGAGTTGCACAACCAGCAAAGATAAGGGATGGGAACCAGAACCACGAGCGTGTGTCCAGCACGGCCCCTAAACATTCCACTTAACTAACGCTGCCCCTGCTGCATGCAAAATACCTACATGCACCAGTACCACTCCACCTGCACCACGAACTCCTCCACTTGCTAGGCCTTTTGCCTGGATTTAGTGTGGTGCAGTGCTGACAGACCTAATGAGGTTTCCTGGCACAGAGTCCTTGAAGTTATCAGGTGCAAAAGCTCATTTTGAGGGTCGTTTTCAAAGGCACTTGTTCACAGAAAACCCAGGCAGCCCCGGCAGGTAGGAATGTAAAAGCACTGGCAGAGTATGATTTTGCAGGCTCATTTACATGCATACTAAACAGGCTCAGAGGGGGGGCGGAGCTGGCACAGGATTGGGATTTACATGTACACTTTCGATTTTCTAAAGCACGCGTGCAGACCCACGCACACAAAGCTGCGCTTCCTCTCGAGTGGGTGTAGCTGTGTTTGCCCGCCACACCGGGTCACCCCGGTACCCCTGGATCTTCTAAGCAGATCTATGCGCTTAAATTCACTTTGAAAGCTCTGGCTAAACAGACTTTCTCCTATGGAGGCCGTCTCCCTGGGTGGCACTGCTTCTAGGACACGTTGTGCTACGAGACGCGCATGCCTTGCCTCGTATCCTGGCCTGCAGGTGGACGGGTGCAGCTGCAGGAGGGTCCAGGTGAGGGGGCGCTGCCCAGCTCCTCAGAGACTCCCTAAGGGAATTCGTCCACGGTGCCTTTGGAGTTGTCCTTCTGTGATGACATGGACCCCTTTGATACTGGCCCCTTGTTTCTATCAGCTTTCCCATTTTGTGGATGCACGAGAGTACGCGTTTGTAATTGTTGATATTTTCTAAGAGAGAAACATCATAGACATTATGGTCATTCTCCTGTATATGAAAGTATTCTTGTTTGATGATGAATATTCTAACTTTTATGCAATACTGTCTTGTGTAATTTTACATACGTTAGGCATGACCACATTTTGCAAAAGATAGAATATTCATGGATGTAGTCTGCTATCCCGTTTATTCTGTGCCAGGCCCAGAGCCTGTATTGGTCTGCACACCCATAGCAGATAGGAATTATTTACTCTGTTTATGGTATTCATTACTTTTATATTACATGAAGTATTTTGTGTATGGCCTATACTGGATAGAGCTGTTTGCATAAGGGCCCTTCACTAAACAGAAAAGGATTGTCTTTCATCCCTGTGTATTTCCGCATATGAATGCACAGTTATGCCTGGCACCCGTGTGCCACAGAGAGTGTATACAAGGAAATATTCAAAGCATGGGTGGTAAAAAAGGTGGTGGTTTCCTCCTAAATGAAATCCTCTAAGGGTTGTGCTGCTGTGCCATAGAGAACGTCCCACTAAGGGAGGTTCATGTAAAGGGCAGAGGGTAGGAAGCACATAAGAACATAAGAAATTGCCATGCTGGATCAGACCAAGGGTCCATCAAGCCCAGCATCCTGTTTCCAACAGAGACCAAGCCAGGCCATAAGAACCTGACAATTAACCAGACACTAAGAAGATCCCATGCTACTGATGCAATTAATAGCAGTGGCTATTCCCTAAGTAAACTTGATTAATAGCCGTTAATGGACTTCTCCTCCAAGAACTTATCCAAACCTTTTTTGAACCCAGCTACACTAACTGCACTAACCACATCCTCTGGCAACAAATTCCAGAGCTTTATTGTGCGTTGAGTGAAAAAGAATTTTCTCCGATTAGTCTTAAATGTGCTACTTGCTAACTTCATGGAATGCCCCCTAGTCCTTCTATTATTCGAAAGTGAAAATAACCAATTCACATCTACTCGTTCAAGACCTCTCATGATCTTAAAGACCTCTATCATATCCCCCCTCAGCCGTCTCTTCTCCAAGCTGAACATTCCTAACCTCTTCAGCCTTTCCTCATAGGGGAGCTGTTCCATCCCCTTTATCATTTTGGTCGCCCTTCTCTGTACCTTCTCCATCACAACTATATCTTTTTTGAGATGCGGTGACCAGAATTGTACACAGTATTCAAGGTGAGGTCTCACCATGGAGCAATACAGAGGCATTATGACATTTTCCGTTTTATTAACCATTCCCTTCCTAATAATTTCTAACATTCTGTTTGCTTTTTTGACTGCTGCAGCACACTGAGCCGACGATTTTAAAGTATTATCCACTATGATGCCTAGATCTTTTTCCTGGGTGGTAGCTCCTAATATGGAACCTAACATCGTGTAACTACAGCAAGGGTTATTTTTCCCTATATGCATCACCTTGCACTTGTCCACATTAAATTTCATCTGCCATTTGGATACCAATCTTCCAGTCTCACAAGGTCCTCCTGTAATGTATCACAATCCGCTTGTGATTTAACTATTCTGAATAATTTTGTATCATCGCAAATTTGATAATCTCACTCATCGTATTCCTTTCCAGATCATTTATATATATATTGAAAAGCACCAGTCCAAGTACAGATCCCTGAGGCACTCCACTGTTTACCCTTTTCCACTGAGAAAATTGACCATTTAATCCTACTCACTTGGTTCACTGACAATCTGTAACAGCTCCTTTCGGCATGGTTTACGGGATGCTTATAAAAAGACTGTGTTACGGTCATGGACCCTTGAGCCGGCTGAGACTGCAGATGTTGCACTGTGGGGACCCACAGTGAACGTCACAGCCGGGAGGCAGCGCTGAAGAGAGACTCCAGAGAAGACTTCACCACTGGAAGTCCGAGGTACCCCCAGGAGGAGCCCGTAGGGACCCGGACCTCTTGGACTTAGGTGGGATCATATGCGACCAAGGATCCAGGAAGTGGCCGAAGAGATGGTCGATGAGGATGGCAGGACCCAGGAGGCTGGAAGAGTCTTCACCCTCGGAAGCCCCCAGCGCCCCCGGGAGGAGCCCGTGAGAGCTCAAGCCGCTGGGACTTAGGAGAATCCCCTGGGCCAGCAAGAACCGGATACCTGAGGAGGCGGAAGAAGCAGAAGTCGAAGTCCAGGAACGAAGCCGGGTCAGAAGCCAGAAGTCAGAGGTTTGAAGCCAAAGCCAGGGGTGGAAGCTGGAAACAGAGTCGTTGGACGGAGCCGGGTCAGAAGCCAGAAGTCCAAACCAAAACCAGGGGTGGAAGCAAAGACGAAGTCAAAGAATGAAACCGGGTTGGAAGCCAGAAGTAGAAGAGATGATCCAAGATCCAAGGCAGCAACTAGCAACTCAGAAGACTGAGTGAACCTCGTTGCAAGGCGAGGTTTAGGCCCAGCTGCAGGGTTGAAATACCCTGCAGCGTCTGAAATCATCTGAGGACGTTCACCGAGATTTCCTGCACTGGGCCCTTTAAAGCTCAAGCCCCCAGGCGCGCGCCTAGGGGGCGGGGCCAAGCATGTCGGTTCAGCGGCGTCTCCCTCGTGCAGGGAGAGCCGCAGCAGGAGGCTGATCGGGCCTACATGGCTGCGGGGATTGTGCAGGCTGGGCCGGCCCCGAGGTAGGAGGAGGGACTGGGATACGGCCCGGTCCCGTAACACCCTGGCTGCACTTGGTCTAGGGCTTCTCCAGAGCCATAGAAAAAAAGAAGGAAGATGTAGATGTGACCCTCTCCAGGGGTTACAGGGGGAGAAGCAGAGGTTCAGGCAAAGATGCTCTCCCAATGTCTCAGGAAGCCTGAGGGAGAACAAGGTCTACGTGTTGGATTTCTGAAGTGTGAAAGAAAAGCAAACTTTAACTGTGGTAAGAACCTGCATGGACCAGGAAGCAAACTGTGCCTGCAGGACCCTACTACAGGGCTTGGTGGATTTCTGTCTGAAGAAACAGAGAGAGACGTCTTCCTTGAGCTGAGCAGGACGCTGTGAGTAATTGCATCAGAGTGTGTGGATTTTAAGAGGGCCGTGGTAGGCCAAAGAAAGGATTGTTAAAAGGAATATGAAGTACGTGAAGTTGATGCAAAACGTATTAGAGAATTTGTGGAATGTTTTCTACTCCACTGTTTTCTATTTTTGGTTGAAGAACTCTTTAGAGTAACTATTTTTTTTCGGTGTGGACTTTAGGTATATATGTCCTTGGCCCAGTTTGGCCCTGCGGGTTATCCTGCCACCAGTCCATAGAGCGAGAGAGAATTTTGTGCTTTTCCACATCTTGGATGGGTTTAATTCATCTCCCCCCCCCCCCCCAAGGCTGAAAAGATGACCCTTCAAAAATAGGGGTTGCATAGGTCCTAGGCATTCATGTTATGTGTAGCTTGTGGAGTCACAACATGGGTTTAAGGTGGGGGAGAGGTGTGGCCCTCAGGAACATGGTACGTTGCAGAGTGGGAGCCCCTGTACTTGGAGCCCTAATGGTAGACGCAAGCTCTAAGGGGCTTCTGGAGATTGAAGTAGGAGTTTGTTGAGAAGCAGAACACTGAAGAACCTGAGGAGACAGTGTTTTCAGGATGCCTGATAGAGGAGACATTGCCCAGCTCCTGGTGAAGTTGTAGCTCCGAGGGGGGCGGGGGCTCTGAACTGCAATAATAGAGTTCTCCCACTCCAGTGAAACAAGATCCAAGATGGGAACTGAGAGTTTGAAGGAGACCCTTCCCCAGTGTGACCTGGTGGGGAGACAAAGGATCCAGTGAGGATAAACCCGGGAATTGGTGAGATCGGTAACCTAATAAAGGCTGGGAGAGGCAACATGCCGTCAAGTTCTTAAACTCTGTTATGAGAACATGATCTGGAACTGGGAAGCAAAGTGAAATCTAAATTCTTCATGCTGGAACGCCGAAGCTGAACCCAAAACCTCAGCACAGCTTTCTGAGAACCATGCACCCTCAGATGGTTCCTGTGGAGCATCTTGTGAATTCTTTTCCTATAAATAAGTCAGACCAAAACTGGACTAGCATTTTTAGAGAGTCGGCAATTATTCCAGAGTCCTGACTAAACTGCAAGCAGATGCCACAGAGAGGATTTGGACACCCTTGCTTCTGGGTGCTTTCATCCATAGCCCATCTGATCTAGCACTACTTTGAGGACCTGTACACCATCAGGAATTAATCACCTGAACAAACAGTGGGGTGAAGTTGGAGGGAAGGGTGGTAGATGCCTGGAATGGCTGACTAGTAGAGGAGACAGTCATCAAAGCCGTGACAGAATTCAAGCACACTTGGGACAGATAAAAAGGGTGATGGTAAGAGGGAGGGAGGGAGGTGACCCAGAGATCAAGAAGGGTCTGGTGTTCATAAAGTAGGTGGGGGTAACTGAGCAAACTTGGCCCACCAAGAGAGTCTGATCTGCAGATAACTATTATGGCTCCTTAATTTGGAGTCTCCAGTCAATGACAACATATGAGTTTTCAGCAACTCCATTTGACTAAATTTATTTATAAAGACCAATCCCTGGCCCGCAAATGAGACCACAGGTGACACAGTTGAAACCTGCATTTGATGAAGCTGTGGAGTTGGGCCTCTCTTCTCTCATTCATTCTTTTCCTTTTGTGCTTGTGTCCACTTGGTTTCCGAGTGACCTAGCTGCCACTATCTGATCCTGTCCAAGGCTGTGTCCTCCCGATTGGTAAGGTCCTAGCTTACATATTTTACGTTTGTACTTCAGGGTGTCCTTGAATCTGAAGTGTGGCCTTCTCTGTGACCAATCCCACTTTTCAATTGGCCATAGAGCATAAGTTTAGAAATTCTGGTATCCTTTATCCTTATGACAAGGCCTGCCCACCAACGTCGAATGTTCACCACCATTCCCTCCGCACTCGAAATGTGGTACCTTTTAAGGACTTCTCTGTTGGCGATCCTGTCTTGCCACCTTACATTGCAGATGGTTCTCAGGAAACACTGATGGAATTGCTTAGGTTTCCTGAGGCATCTGTGGTATAACGTCCAGGATTCGCATCTGTACAGAACTGAACAGTACTGCTGCCTTGTACACATTGATCTTAGTGAGTAGTCTCACATCCCATGATGAAATCTGCCAAAGGAAGAATTTGTCTTGGCAAATAACCTCATCGCCAACATTAGTGGTATTGGAAAGCATGCTTCAAAAATAACAGAATTTATTAGTTGTGCTCAGTTGAGTATCCTCAATGAAAAAAAACTGTAGGTTTTACAAAGGGCCTAGCGGTAGCTGACTGGTGCATGAACACTGCTTTTTTCAGGCTGATGCATCTAGCTGCTTGGGCGAATCGGTCTACAACAACCTGGATGTCCTCCAGTGAGTGGGCCACTAGGGCATAGTCATCCACAAATAGCAGGTTTATGACCAATGATTCCACCACCTTGGAGTGAGCCTGAAGATGCCTCAGGTTGAGCAATCCTCCAGCTGATTGTGACTGGATGTAAACTCCCCAATTCATGTCCTAGAAGGAATCCAAGTGCAGTATGGAAAAGACGACAGAGACGAGTGTTGGTACCAGTACACAGTCTTGCACTGTTCCATTTGAAACTAAGAAAGGATAAAAGAATTAATGCATTCCTGAACTTTGGCTTGCAACCCTTCATAGAAAGATTTGATGATGGAAATTAACTTCTTTGGGCAGCCAAGCTTCTGGAGGATGTTCAACAGGACATTGAGGTTTATTGTATCAAAGGCTTTTGCCAGATCTATAAAGACCATATAGATCTTGATTTTGCTCAGGGCACTTGTCCTAAATCTGCCTGGTTGGGAATACTGGAGGTTATATTCAATAGGCTGTTTAATGGACAAGATATCTGGCTAAACCGAAAAGAAAAGGAGGAGGTCAGGGCAATCTGAGACACCCCCCCCCCCCCGACAAATTTTACTGTATGAGGGCTTTGGGGGGGTTGACATGGCTTAGCCTGTTGGGGCCAATTTGAACACAATGGGATGAGGACTGGGCATCAGGCCTAAAGTTCTCCGGCTCACTTAGCCAGGTTTGGTTCAAAATCCGTTAAGTTAGCCAGAAAACTAAATCCCTCCCAGAAATGCCTCCAGAGCATCTATTTTATATCTGGATTAAATCATAGCCAGATAGTGACTTATTCGACTATAACTTAGCCAGATAAGTGGCTAAATGTGGCAAACCTTGCCATTTAGATGGATAACTTGTGAATATTAACCTATATATGTCTACAGTTCATTGGCCAGGTCTGAATCTGCACTGATTCTGGGAAGATATTGTTCACAAGATACTGCATTATTCTATTGAGAATTACTCTTGCCAGCATTTTCTCTGCAATAGACAGCAGAGAAATTCCACAGTGGTTATCACAGCTGGTTCTGTCGCCCTTCTTCCTTATACAGACAGGCGATTAATGCATCATGGGGCACATACCCACACTTCCAAATACATTGGAAGAGTTGTATAATTTTCAGGACCATGTGATCACCTCTTTGTTTGACAATCTTGGCTGGTATGCCATCTGGTCTTGGGGATTTCCCTGATGATGCCTGACTGATGGCTTAATATATCTCATGGAAAGATGGTGGTGTGTTATTGGGGAATGTCATTCAGAGCCTCTTCAGATGTGCTAGAAGGAAGATTTAGAAGAGTTGAAATGCTCTGCCCAGTGATTCAAGATTCAGGTCAAAGGAAGAACTTAAATCCAGAGTCACCAGGAGGACAGCTTTCCCCTTGTCAAGATGTAGACTAAGCTCATTAAGGCTGTAAGAGAAGACTTTCTGCTATAACTTTTCTAAAAAAATAAGAGTGTTTTCTGGAAAGCTGAGACTTGTAAAACCTTTTCGATAATCTTTAATAGGGTAGATAAATTGGAAACAGGGTAGTAATTCTCAGGAAGATCTGGATTCATAAGCTGTTTTTTTGTTTTTTTTTTAAATATAGGTTTTACGGCTGCACCTTTAAGAGTTGGAGGAAGAAATAGAATTTACAATATCAGCTAAGGGGAAAGGGACCCCAGCACAGGGTTTTTCGCACATTTAAAAGGGAGAGGGTCAACAGCCAATGACGGATTCATCTGTAGGCCGGCAGGAGTCGCCTACTCACGGGAGCAATTTCTTTTTGAGGAGAAGGTGGTAAGGTCAAACTAGGTGCAGGACTCAATGGAGAGGGGGTGGAAACAGACGCAACCCTATTGTTAAGCATCTTGGCATCAAAAGCACAAGCAAACCGATTGGCCTTTAAGTCGATTAGAGAAGGACGGCTGTGAGGATTAAAATCTCCAAATACCCGGACATTAGCCTAAGCAATTGCCTGTGGTGATTGTCAGCCTCGAGAAGTACATTTTTTTAATATAATAATCTCTCGTAGCTTGCTTCATAGGTAACAGGCAGTGTTTTGATGTTGCACTTTAACTTTCACTGGTCTCCTGAGAGTCTGTCTCTGTGCCGTTTCCTTTCAAGATGATGCTGTGGTTGGAAGGGCGCCGCAAGCGAACCAAACAGAGGGTGACGTGCAGAGAAGGAAGGTAACATCACTTTCGCCCCGGATGAGGAGTGACGTCGCCTTCTACAGCTGGCACTGTGGTCTGAGCAGAGTGGGGGGGCCGGCTGGTCTTTTCCTGCTGCCCTCTCCTGTGTTACTATACTATCCTGCCTTGTCATCTCTGCAGCACCCGGCTTCACCGGACCAATTTCCTCCCTATGAGAAATCCACCTCAAGGACGTAATTAAAGTGTCATCTTCCCTCAGGCAATGAACCAGACTGCAATACCTGCAGGAGCCAAAATTAAACCTGGACAGAATTGCGTTAGGTGGAGGGGTTTGTTTTTTTTTGATAAAATAGTGAGTTGATAAAATTGGGGGATTTCAGATTGTGATTTGAATGCAATTGCTGAAAAATATCTCAAGTCATGCCCTGGTAGTAACTGCCCATCATTTTCAAACAGCTCTGATTATTATTATATATATATATTTTTTTTTTTTTTTGTTTAAGGCAAGGACTTTTATTTGTACGCCTTGCGGTTAATAGACCTTTCCTTTAAGGGAAACACGCATCCTGTGTCTGGTGCTGATGGCTGAAATTATTGGCATACCAAGTGTTAGAATAACACACCGTTGACAGCGCAAAGTGATTCTTCCACAAACAGAGTATTAATGTTTAACAGAGGCACAGATCTAGGGAGCTGGGAGTCTGGCAGAGAATACCATAGCCTCTCTGGGTTGTTGGGTTTTGGTTTTTTTTCACAATTGGTATTTTACTGCTAGGCTTCAACTGGCATCTACTGCTTTTCGTAGGCCTCTCTTGCCCGCCTGCCACTGTGGCCAGCACCATTAGACCATCTACTCAACAGGGGCGCCCGGCAATCGCTTGCTATTAACCGCTGGCGTCAGAGGAAGGAGCTTTTACCTCATGTATCCTTCCACCACTGCCAAGGGCCAATCATGTTAATTCTGTTGGAAGCCTGCCGGGCCCAACTACCCTAGTAAACTCTCCTGTCGTCATGGAAAAAAAAAAAGAAAAAATGAAGAAGGCAGGAGAAAAGTGAAATATACACCTTCCATACCAGTGTCCCCAGACAGTGTGAGCTCCCTGGTGCCCTGCCATGACGGGCACTGTGTCTGCTATCAGCACAGGGTGCAACACGACCGTAAGCAATGATCTGATATTTCCTCCAGCTAAGCTTTCATATCGAAAGGCAAAGGATTCCGGTTGCCCTGTTGGTCCACTTGAATATGTAGACATAATGGCCAACAGCCAAGCTGTAGAGATGGTTCCTTTTCACTTGGACTAACTCGATACATCCGCGGCCAGCTTTTGAGAGCGATGAAGACATGAGGGGAGCAGAGCTCTCAGAAGCTCGCCCATGGATGTAATTAAGTCCAGTAAAAACGGATCATCTCCACAGCCGGTTTGTTGGGCATTATTCCTTTCTGCATATCCGAAGGCCAAACTATCCCAGCCTTCCAGTTGCCTGGCCACGCTCCCTGCTGTTCCTTGTGCCGTACATCCTGCAAGTTCCTGACCCTTTTGGCACAGCCCCTGTTCCAAACCAGCAAAATTCACCCGGTGCCCAAGCAGACAGCAGGAGCCATCCAATAACAGTCACAGACGTGTAAGCAGATGCAGGTTCGAGCGAGCCCTTCCAAAAAAAAAAGCAAGCAACGAGTCAGAGTCGCACTTACTGGTCTGCATACTTTGGGTGCACCTGAAACACCACTGTACCTGTTTCTTGAAAGCTAAGTTTCCCAAGAAGGAATAGGTAACACATAAGAGATTAAAAAAAAAAAAAAAGTCCCGTAGAAAGAGACAATTTAGATGTGAGAATGATCCATCACAAGCTAAAATGACACATTTTAAGAACAGCAAATTTGTCATTCAATGGCTTAGAGATTTCTCTTTCAATCGTGGGATATTTTGGGTATAGAAAATGAAAAAAAAAAATCAACAGAGATAAATTGCAGATTAACAGAGCAAATTTTCCAACAGCGTGCTTAGTTGTGCTTTACGCCAGTTTCCAAAGAGTAAGAATGCAGGTGTTTTCTGATAAAATTAGTGTAAAGCACATTCATTATAGGCGCATTATAGGGGAGGGGGGGGGGGCGGCAAGAGAGAGGTAACGTAGCAACGCCTGCTCTTGAAAATGTTCCTATGCGCGGGCTATTACCCTCCTCCGCCGTAAACGCCCGTCCAGAAGCGCCTGCTGGGAGTCCTGCACCCTTGCAACCGGACCGAGTGAAGGCGATTTTCAGCCAGCCAGGTCTCTGAGGTTAATCGGTTTGCCCCTGGGGCAGATCAAGTGAAGGGGGGGGGGGGGTGTCAGACTGGTACAGCTCCTGGGAGTGCCGAAGGGGGGGAGGGTCTGTCACTCTCTCTCTCTCTCTGTCCCGCTTGCATGCAGGGTTCCCCGTAGGGGCGTTTGATGATCCCACTGGGAGATGGACTTCACCAAGGCCACAGGACATCAAGAGGACGGCCTTCAATGAAAATCTTGACTGAAGTTTAAAAGATCACATGGGCAAGAACCATAAAAAGAACATCAAAACCAGAAAGAGCCAAGACCTCGCCAACATCCGAGGGTAAGATGGCGGCACAGATGGCCGTTGAGTGCAGTCTGCCCTACAGCTCTTTGCGTCCTTACCATGCCGTCTAAGAGAATGGGGAAGGTTAGGATTTCCCTTCAGAACCTATACTTTCTCCCGGGCAGCTTGATAATCCTGCGTTTCATGGGCCGGCCGGTGCATGAAGCAGCCGATGAATTCGGCGGGAGTCCCGGCAAGGGAGAGCAGGGATCTCCGGTGAACGAGGCGTCCCTCAGCCCTGATCTCCGTCCCCTCCCCCCCCCCCGGTGCGGCGTGACCCCCGGCGAGGATGCCCCTCAGTCGCAGACCGATGACGCAGTGGAAGGGGGCGATCCCCCGCCTGGCGCTGGAAGCAGAGAGATCTTCTTCTTCCCCGGGAGTGGAATTGAACGTCAACGACGGAGGTGGTGGTGGCCCGACCTGTGGATCCTCCACAAAGGGGAGCAGAGGGGGGTTCCTGTGGTTGGTAACCCAAGGACAGACATCAGCCAGAGTGCTTGGTGAGTCCCTGCAAATTCCATCAAGACCGGAGGCGGTGACCCTCGAGGCGTTATGGGACTTGCTGGCAGGCTACGGGATATCTTTTGAGACGTTTAGAGAATAAAATGGACTCTCTCACATATAATTTACAGCAGAAAATTCTTGAGGGACAGGAACAAGCTAGTGTGACGTCAAACAGGATCTTGGAGGTTGAAAACAAAGAATTCAGTCTATCCAGACACTTAACGTGGTTACTATTAAAGAACAAAATGGCCTGCTCCAGACGACTGGAAATTCTAGAGAATAACGTTAGACATCTGAATTTGCGGATTTCTGAACTTTCCCAAAATTGCTGGTGAAGTTCCCTCCGTGACGCTGAAGCGCTTCCTGACAGAAGTTCCCGTTTTTTTTCTGAAGAAAACATCCCCTCAATTAGTTTTTGTCGTTTCCTTAACAGAAGAGGTCTTGCTGCGGGGTCGGCCGCATTCCTGCAAACCTGGCCAGCTTTTTAGAAAATTCTGATCTGCGTGTACTTCATGGAAATACTTTACTAGCGTCTCTTACTTTTCTGTTCGAGATTTAAATAGTGGCGTGCCTAATTTCTTTAGGAAATTTCCAGTTATGTATTATGGTCCACGTAGCAGAGGATTTACCCAGATTTGGTTCAGGTTACACAAATTAGGAGAAGGGAGTTTCTCTCCCTCAGGCAAAATATTATTCCTTTCGGGGTTTTCTTTCGCCCTACGTAAATGTCTCGTCAAGAGGGGTGAGGAGTGTTTCATATTTTTCCAACCAGATCAGATTCGTCAATTTATAGATGCCCGTAGGCCACCCACCTCATCCCCAGCAGCTTAAGTAAAGGGAAGGTTAATTTTGGTTTAGCACTGGTGGAATAATACTATGCTCATGCCTTGTATTTAAAGTTGAATTTCCTATTAATTCTCCCTTATATTTTTCCGTTCCCCTCCTTCCTGTTCTTCTGTCTTTTGTTTCTTTTTGGTGTGCAGATTGGATGATTAGGTGTGATGTTTTTCTTATATGTTTGTTATATTATTTGATATGTATGTATTATCCAACATTATTTTCTGTTTGTAAAGTGAAAACGATAAATAAAGAATTTAAAAAACAAACAAAAACCCAGAAAGACGGCAGTGTCCTTGTCTGCCTCTGACTCCTTTCCCCTCCTTCGTGGCACTTCCGGATCACTGTCCCCAATTCCCTCTCCTCGCAGGGTTGGAAAATTATCTTCTCCCTCCAGCTGAAAACGGAGCCAACCTTGCTCTCTTTCTTGTCCTCTGCCGAAATTCACAGAAACGGGCCAGAGTCCTCCCCCACTTCAGCTGTCCCTGGGGAATCCCATCACCTCCTAGACACTGGGAAAAAAAAAACGGCAGCAGGCCTTCGTAGCAAAAAACCCCTCCTGAACCGTGCACACACAGCCAGCGGGGGAATATTTTCCTCGTTCGGCTTTCTCTGGAATGGACCCGGGTTGGTGATGCCGGACCGGCGCACAGAATCCAACGGAATGCGCGGCCAGCTCGTTTGCGAAAAGGCTTGCCGTGATTTTCCATGTTTACAGCCCACTGAATAGTCTTAGCCGGATAAGTTAAAAAAAAAAATATTATCACAAAACGCGGCAACCTGGTTAACAAGTATCTTCCTTGCACTGGAAAAGCTGCAGGAGGACGTGAAGCAAGCGCTACAAACGCCGTTAGCGATGAATGGACCTCCACTGGTAGTTACATCACAAGGAAGCGCAAAGTGGAAGATATTCAGAAAAACTTAGTTGTGTCAGAGATAATGAATGAAAAAAGATTTGAATATATGGAGAATAACCTTAGATATTCTAATTTAAGAATATTAAAATTTCCCCTTTCAAAGGACTACTGCGCCCAAAGAAATGTTGAAGGATTATTTAAAAACAAATATTAAAGATGCCGGAGCAGGCAAATACCAGCCTCGGCAAAACTTTATTACATCCCCCAAAAAGAAAACATATTAAAAAGTGTTTCGGACAGCCGGAACAATCCATGAATCTGTCAGAAATCCTAGAAATGCCAAATGAGACAGAGAATATCTGTAAGGGAAACCCTATTTGTTTCTTTCATATTTCTTGCCGGAAAGGGACACGGTTTTGCGGTTATTTTCACGCAATAGGGCACAGAAATATTATGGCCAGCAGACCTGGATGTATCCAGATTTACCAAAAGCAACACCACTAAGGAGAAGACAATTCCTTGGTCTGAAAAATGATATCTTGTCCAGGGGAGTAAAATTTTTATCTCCGGTAACCAATGTAAATGTGAAATATGGTAGGAAGATCAAAATATCTCTTTCATGAAGTTTCAGCGTTTCAGACCTTTCTAGACGCACAGCCCATAAAAGCAGCAAATGTGTGAGAGCAGAGGCTGTGTGAACCTTTGCATTAGTTTCCTTAAATTGAGCACGATAACTCTTCTTTTCTTTAAAATTCACTCATTAATTAATGTCGATGTCTTACCAATTTCTATATGGAAGTATTACTATATACTGACTGTAAGGGCAAATATTGAGCACTGTAATATAAGTAATTATGATTTTATGAATATATTTCAGTATGTTAACACATTTTGTTGTTATAATCAGTGAAACATGGAAAAGAAAGAATTAAAAAAAAAAAAAAGTGCAAGCAAGCCAGCTCATCCTTCCAGGTGTGAGTGCGATCTCTTGCACGCGTGAGCAGCTGGTGGCACCGTGGACAAGGCTGGCCTTCACAGTGCCACTGCTGCTATCCCCCATGCACTGTTACTGCACATCCCACCCTGGCATTACCAGAAGCTTACGGGATGCCCCCGCCATGGCCTCCTGGCTGCTCCCTCAGTGAGCCATGCCCCAAGCCCCGGGCTGTGCAAACAACAGCGCCAGGCCCCACAG
This sequence comes from Rhinatrema bivittatum, assembly GCF_901001135.1. Classification (NCBI taxonomy): domain Eukaryota; kingdom Metazoa; phylum Chordata; class Amphibia; order Gymnophiona; family Rhinatrematidae; genus Rhinatrema; species Rhinatrema bivittatum. The sequence continues at coordinate 13,351,382 of NC_042615.1, read as the reverse complement.
CACCGACTGCTGGGTCCAGCTGAGCAGAGGTTATGAAACGCCGCTGGCCTGGTCTCCCCCACCATCGCAAACCACCTGCGGGTTGGACGCCTCGAGAGATTCTTTGGTGCGGTGCATGATTCTCGCATCTGTATGCCAGCAAGCGGTGACCCCGCTGGACAACCTGACCCTGGCGTCGCTTGCACTTATGCTGACCCCCTCCAGTTTACCCCAGCAGAGGAACGGGGCAGCTGTGGTTTCTCTCGTGGCCTGGTGTAGCAGGCTGGGGCAGGACTGCATCTAGCTGCAAGAACGTGTCTGTCCGTGCTCGGCCTGTGTTGTGTCCTCTGCTTCATCCCCTACCTAACTCTCAATCCCATGTCCGTAGGCTGCCGATCCGCGTGCGTAACCGAGAATTATATTTGATTTTTTTTTTTTTTTTGGAAGGTCGTGTACTGGATCAAAGAATGTCTGAATATGGCAGTTGTCACTTCTTCCTAGTGCTTTGCTGGATATTCATCTGAGTGTCGTCCTCCTCCTCCCAAACCGAAGCACTGCTGGACAGCTGTGGCTTGTCCTCCGGGGTGTTGTGTTCATCAGAGCAGACCTTTGAGCCAGGATGTAATGAGCTCAGATGGCATTGTCGGTTCCCTCGGGAGGCGTCACTTCATGGGCTTTGTGGTGCTGCCGGGGACAGGAAGGATGTGGGGCTGCCCCATGGTAATCTGAGGCATGCACAGTGTGTTGTGGTCAGTGTCCTGGAACAGCATGAAAGCGCCCCGAGAGAATACGTAGCCGAGCTCGCTCCTTGCAGCCGGGCAAAGCATTGTGCAAGGAATTGCAGGAGCCCAGGAGACTGTGAAGTCTTCAAAAGATCCCCCCCCCCCCGAACACCGCAGGGGGACTGGGAACCTCGGGCTCCTTTTCCTGCTGTGATCATCAACCGTGCTCCCCCCCCCCCCCCCCCCGGAGCGTCGGCCTCCCTTTACCCCCGGGCTTCCTAAGTGGATCTGTGCAATGGCTGCAGAGAGGCACTTCAGCTGCTCACACTTCTCTTGCCCTCCCTGCATTCTGCTGCCCCTGTGCCTTGAAACTTGCATTGACGGGGGACGCTCTCTCTCCTCCCTGCCGGTCCCTCTGATCAATGTGGCCGCCCCCATTAACCTGGCTTTACACCTCAGGTCACTGCTGACATTTGAAGACCTTGCACCGTTTGCATAGGAAAGCTTTGCGCTTTTCTGGCCACTTGGAAGTCAGGCAAATAAAATTAAATTAAAATGCCTGGCGTTCTTCGGGTTTCAAGGAAGCGACCTCGGACGGATCTGCAGCCAGGAGGTGGCTGATCTCCCCCTCCCCGGGCGCTCGCCCGGTTAGATTAGTGCAGCAGCCGCGGGTCTCTCTGGGGTGCCGAGCGGGGAAAGGCAGACGCCCGCGGCCCGGCCCTTGCCGGCAGGCAGCCCCGGCTTTTAGGAGGCCGCAGCCATGATGACCTCATCCCACAGCTGTGGCTCTGCACCCCCCCCCCCCCGGGGCCCCCCCCGAATGAAAGGGAGAGGAAGAGGCCCGGGCAGGCCTGAAAGGCCCAATGGCGGCTGCTGCTGCTAGGAAAGAAAACCCCGGGCCTATCCTGCGAGCGCGAGGCGGGCGGGGGCGCGAGGCGGGGGCCTGGAAGGGGCTTTCATGGCCATTGTGAAAAGTGGATGTACATTCGCTTTGAATGGGGGGTTTAAGTGACTCCAGACATGAAAGGGCAGTAGGGGAAACAAGGCAAGGTGAAGAAAGCTTTAATTAGAAAAAGCAGCAGCAGCAGCACAGAAAGCTGGCCTGGCCTTGCCTAATCTACCTTTCGGCCGCTCGGTGGTCTGGGCCTCCGGGCTTCGGGCTGCTGCTTGGCTTCCTTTGGGGGATTTAAGGACATTTCACGTGCAGAGCCGGTGAAAGAGGAGAACCAAGGGGGCAGGTTGGGTGGAATCTGCATTTACAGAAACTGAATGAAATCGACTAAGCACACAGTGGCAGAGTGGGCCTCACCTGCAGCATCTGGCACATCTGCTTTTGCCCAATAATTTTTATTAATCGTCCCCCCCCCCACCAGATTATTCCACAGTAACCTCTAGAATTAGCGCACAGGGAAGGAAGGTCCTACCAAAGGTACCTCTGAGCGCGCAGGTCCGGTTCCCGAAACCAACACCATCTATCACAGCTCTGACCCCAGGCCGAACTAAATATCAAAATCTTATTCAGGCGACTTAGGGAAGGAGATTCCCAAAAAAGCTTCAAATCTTCTGGAACTGCAGCGGGCCAGACATTGAAAAAAAAAAGCAGAGGAAATGACCATTGTCAGAAATACTCCGTAAATATTCCTTTGTGACATCTCGGACCTGCAATAAGACAAAAATATGCCGTCTTTTTTTTTCCCCCATTAGTTGTAGGTTGGGGGTTCCCCCCCCCCCCCTTTAGGTTAGTAGGTTGGGGCTGCTCATAGCCTTCCTGTGGATTCAGGACACGGCAGTAAACAAAAAAACCCAAAAAAATGTCATTGAAAGAATTATTTTGCAAGGCTACGGAAAAATCACATTGAAACATAAATGGGGAAGGGGTATTCCAAGTGTACGAGTACGGAGCCCCTTTAACGACTATTTGTACATTGAGAATAAAGACAACACCTACACAGGATGAGGCAGGAATGACCGCAAAGGGCGCTGGGTCGAACGAATTCACTGTATTACAGACGTCGCTTGCAAAGACGATATTTCGCACAGAATGAATTCGGCATTTTGTGAGTCAGGTCTCTGTAGCAGGGAGTTTGTCTGTTTTGTAACAGCTGGGTCCATCTCATGTAATATCCCAGTTATTCATCGTTACCCTTCCATGCATGGATTTACCCACTCGTCCCAAGTTCATGATCTGTCCAACAACATATTTTGCAATAAAAATAATAATTAATCAGCAGACCCAAACGGAGCGGGGATTAGCGCCCGCTCTAATATTTTCCCGGAGGTCTTGGTGGGATTTTTAACGGCCGCGCACGTAAAAAAAAAAACCCGGGTGTTATGTGCGTGCCCGGGGTCCTCACGCACCGCGCGCTTCTTCAAAGGGACCTGGCCGCACGCGTAACCCCTGTTACGCGCCGAAGTGCCGGCCCAAGGAAAGGGGCGGTCTGGGGGGGCAGGGCGGGGCTGGAGCGGACTGGGAGGGAACTGGGGAAGGCTGGGATGCGGCGCCGCTCCAAAATTGCGGAAATCTCCCCCCTCCCTTGCGTGCGCGCGCGCGGCCCACAGATTTTATAACACGCGCTCGCCGGCGCGTGCGTGTTATAAAATCGGCGCGTGCATGTGTGCACGCCGGGAAGCGCACGCGCACCCCTAAAAATCTACCCCTAAGAGTTTTGAGCATTTTGAAAGAGGATTTTTAAAAAATATATATTTGGATCAGTTTCTGGCTGCGAGGGAGGACCCCCCCCCCCCCCCCCCCCGGGGAAGGAAGGGCTGGATCCCTGTTTTTGCATCTTGCACCCGTTAACCCCCAGCAAGGTAGAAGACAGATTCATGTTTTTTGGAGTTTCTGAACATTTTGAGAAGACTTTTGAAGATTAAACCTAATTTTGAAGCCGGCAAAGTTTTTCTGTCATACCTGTGTATGTTGGGAATGGAGAAGAATTTACTTACCCTAATTGGGGTGTCACGGATGGGAGCCCTGGGGCTGTGGCATGATTGACGCAGCCTAGCGGGCGAACCCACTAGGCCCATGCCGACAGCCTGTGGACGCACCCTTACTGGGACTGGAGCTGGGGCTTCGCCTACACCAGCCCGGTTCCTCGCAGGTTGAGCCCTTGGGTTCCAGGGTCCGGCAGGGTTTAGGTGAGTGTCCACTAAGGAGCAGTCATATGAAGTCAGGGTACGGGCAGGGGGTCAGGGCTGGCAGCAAGTAGGCAGAGCCTGGATCCTGGCCAAGGTTGGGGCAGGCAGAAGTCCAGAGAAGTCGATGTCCATAGCAGGTGTCAGAACCAGGAGTCAGGCAGAGACAGACGGACACGACAGACAAGGGACCAAGACACAGGCAGGGCAAGGTAACAGAGGCAGATCAGGACAGGAGGACAACGAGGCAAGAAGAAATCAACGAGGCAAGACAAGACCACAGGGAGACAAGACGAGACAAAGGCAAAGAGGAAGAGAGCAGCACATAGTGCAACGCGGGAGGCACATCACATGGCGGGGGTTTAAATACCCCCGCCATGTGATGTCATCAGGAGGCCCTGCTGCGGGGGATTTCCCGCTGCAAGGGCTATGTAGGTTGGCGTGCGGCGTGCGCTCGTGCCTAGAGGCAGCGTCGGCGGGCAGGAGGAAGGAAGCACCGTAGCATCCCCTATCTCATGGGACGAAGCATGGCATCGGGGTGGACCGGCGGCAACCCGGGGCGAGCGTGGTCGGCTGCGGGACCTCCCCGCGAGGGGCATTTTGGACCAGGACGCAGCTAAGAGCAGGAGGGTCATGAGAAGAGTCTCACCGTTTCCACGTCAAAGGCCCGAAGCAGCTCAACAAATCAGCCGATGCCTCTGCATTCCGCCAGCAGACGGAGAAGGAGCAAAAGCCGATGTCACAGCTCTATAGTACCGCCCCCGACAACAATCCACCAGGAGTCTCCCTCTCCAGCGGGTGGTGGACATGCATTCCCCTACGGGAAAAGATGAAGAAAGAAAAGAAGGGAGGAGTGCAAAAGGAGACATCATGAAGATGAGACGACCGTATAGCAGTGGTTGCCTCCTGGGGTGATACCATTTGCTCCCTCCCTCCCTCAGTAGAGTGCCTTCAGTCCAGTAGCCTTGGGTGGCGTGGACTTAAAATTAAATTAGTGGCCAGGGATGGTTGAGCTCAGATAAATGTATTTACTTTATTTTAAAAAAAAGGAGAAAGAAGAGAGGAGTTTTCCTACTGGGTCCGTTTCCTCAGCGTTCGTCTCTGGGGAGTTCTGTGAGGTGTGGAGGTAGTTTCAGGCATGGCAGGTTGAGCAGCCTCTTGGCTAGGCCCACTCTCAGGCTTCTCCCTTTTTGGCGCCTGTTTGGCCACGAGGGCGATTTCATGCGTTTTGTTTTTTTTGCTGTCTGCCGTCGGCGCGCGCCTGGGCGCCCCTATTGTGTGTTTGTTGCTGACCGTGCCCTTGTTTTTGGACGCGCACGTTGGGCGCCTATCTTGGGTTTGAGCGTGTGTGTAACTACATGCCCGGTCTGGGTATCTAGTTTGGGCAAGCGTACTATACCTGTGTACCTGGATACGCATTTTTTTTTTTGTGCGTCTATTCTGGACGCAGCTTTTATGCGCGGGTACCTGACTGCACTTTTTTTTTTGTGCATCTAGCTGGGCGCGTGCCTATACCTGACCGAGCACTTTGCATCCATGACACCCACGGCGAAGAAGTATAAGCGCTTATCTATTTGTGTTGCACGCCACATCAGGGAGATACAGCCAGAGCTTTCTTGAAGCCTGTGTCAGCTGCCCGGACGCTCGCGGGGATTTACCTCCTGATTTTGCCGACAATGGTCTATCTCCTCGCTCAGAGGGGGAGTGGAACCGAGGATGACACGACATGGTCCCCTCCTTTGGTTGATCCACAGGCTGGCTCTCGGTGGAAACTCACTCTCAGGACGTCAGGTTTGGGCCCTATGGGGTCTGGAATGGACCTGTTCTCCTTTTCCTGGGTGGAATTCTACTAGAGATTACAGACATTTCTATAGGGGCGGCCTTCGGAGTCGACTATACCTACTAGTTTAGGTCCACGCGCTCAGAGTTCTTCTGTACCTGCCACCACGGTCAAGTGTCGCGGTGCAGCGTGGCATGGCAAGGCTCGAATGCAGGTGGAGCAAGATGACACTGATGATGATGGTGGTGGTGGCTCTCCTGTTTAAGAAGGGGAGATTCCCCCAGATTTGGAGCCACATAGAATTCTTCTCCATTTCTTTCACAGAGATGAGTTGCCGAGCTTGCTCTCTCAGACTTTGAAGACCCTCGGAATGGCTGGGACCTGCTCCTCGGGGGATGCAGAAGGAAGGACCCTGTTTTGGTCACCTTACGCAAGGCCTCATGTTTCTTTCCCCTCCTGGATGTGATTCAAGAGTTGATTGATCTGGAAGGGAGGGTGCACCTTGGCGGGTTTATACCCCTTGGATCCGCAGGCCAGAGAGCAGTTACGTTTCTCTAAGATGGATGCCTGGGTGTGTTCTGTAAGAAAATGAGGGAGGTGCAGCTCTGAAGTATGCTCAGGATAGAAGAACTGAGGCTATCCTAAAGCAAGCTTGTGAGGCGGTAGCGATGAGCTTACAAATTGCTGCTTCTTGTGCCCTGAAAGTTCGGGCTACTTTGCATATTTCTCAAGAACCTGGTAGCACTGCTTCTCATAACAGGACCCGTGCTAGAGCCGGGGACTGCCTTCTTAGCTTGATGTGGGCTGTGACCTGGTTCACACAGCCGCCGGAAGAGCTGCTTCTGTTATTGCAGCCAGGGGACAGCTGTGGCCGCGCAACTGATCGACAGGCGCTACTTCAAAGTCCAGTCTTACCAAGCTGCCCTTCAAGGGTTCTCTTTCATTTGGCAGGGAATTGGGAAAAAATGGCAAGTAAATGGGGGAAGAGACCCAGGTCCCTCGCTTACCAAAGACAAGAAGTAGGTTTCCCAGACTTTTCGGGCAAGTGGCCGCTCATGAGAAGAAGGGTGTTCTCAGCTTTATAGGGGAGGTTCTTCCCAGAGATCCCATCCCTTCTGCAGATCTCGGTCCTTTCGCACCCCCCAAGGACCTTGAAAGGACTGAGATCTGGAAGTGGAACCCTCAATCTTCAAAATGAGGATTTGTGGGCTCACCTGTTGGTTGGTACAGCCAATAGATGGCTGCCTATTTCGTTTTTACTTCGGATCAATGGGTCCAGATTATTCTTGCCAGGAGCCTTTTCCCCATATGACTCCGGGAGTGGTACAGATTCAGACTGTGCCCTCTTTATTGCCAAAAGTAGTTTCAGAGTTTCGTCTGAATCAGTCCATTTCCCCGCCCACCTTGGACAGGTACAAAGATAAAAGTGGGTAAGGTCTTTTGAGTTCCTTGGATGTCAAGCGTCATTTGCTGCGGTACTCGGAGGTGACTAAATCTATTCAGAAGTCTGATCGCCTATTTGTGCTCCATAGTGGCGGTAAAAAGGGAGCACCAGCATCACGGGCAATGATGGCCCATTGGGTTAAGGAAGTCATTATGGCTGCCTATGTGGCTGCTGAGGTTGCTTTGCCGAAACAGATTAGACCGCACTCCACAAGGGCTCAGGCGGTTATCGTGGACGAAACTTTGCTCGGCGTCGCCTGCCGAGATTTGCCGAGCGGTTACGTGGTCACCTTTGCGCACCTTTTCCAAGCATTACCGCTTGGAGCTTCAGGCTAGGGAGAATGCCGCATGTGATCTGCCCTCATTAGAGGAAAGGAAATTATCAGGTAAGTAGTAATTTCTCCTTTGTCCTTGTCTGGATACCTTACCTTGCGTTCCCTCATTTGGCCCGCCTGATTAATGTGTTCATACAAATGTTTCCTCCCTTCTCCCCTCTTTCAGAAATCTCCATTCTGTCTAAGCACTGGAAACACACTCCCGGACCCTCCAGCCCAGAGGTGGCTGCATGCTGGAGCCGCCGCTGAAGTCATTACGTTCTAAAGTGCCATTTTTTTTACATTTTGTGGGACACTGGTTTCCAACCTTCCTTCTGCTCCTCTCGCCTCCCAGCTCAGTCAGAGCTAGCCTGAGCTGGGAGGCGAGAGGACCGCAGCGGCACGAGGAGCGCAGCGGCACGAGGAGTCACTGCCACTCCTCATCACCTAGCCATTACGGTAAGGATCCTCAGCCCAGGGAGCTTGATCTAGAACCCAGAGCCCAGCCACTAGATGGCACCATTGAGCAGCGACCAAAGACTGCAGCCCGCCCCCTCCTGGCAGGGGCTGTGAATGCAGCCTCTGCAGCTTCCCCACTTCCAGCTGTCCGGGCGGGAGAATCACGATTCACGTTTCCCACACGGCAGCCCCCAGCACTGCCACTGAGCCTCCTTTAAAGTGGGTTTTTAAATTCATGAAAGCCTCGCTATGAATTTGAATGCTTGAGTATTATTAATAACAAGGAATATATGGACTTTTGGTCGGGACCACTGGCAATTTTTCGGAAGAGAGGGTCTCTCAGTGGCATGATGCAAATGTTAATAACCCGCCAGGTTTCACACCTAATGCGTTCGGTATCTGCGATTGAGGCTTCGAAAAAATGTGAAATGATATCATAATCCCAATGAAAATGGGGGAGTTATTACCCCACCACTTAAGGCAGTAGTAACGAGAGGCTCAGAGTGTCTTAACGTTATTATTATTACCGTTATAATGGTGCTGCCCTTTCCCTATTCCCATCTGAGTGACAGCTGAATGTCCCCGGAGTGGACCCCTCTCTGCACATCTCCATCCGCCCAGAAACAGCGCCGGGCGACCCACCCACCGTGCAAGCCCGCGCAATCCGCAAGCCCGCGCGCTCCTTCCGGACGAGCTGCGGCGGGCGCGCCTTTTTCAAAGAGTCAGACCCTGGCTCTGCCCCGGGCGCTGCTGACGGTGAGGGCCGGCTCCGGGAGCCCGACAGCCAGTCTGGTGTGGGTGCTGGGGGAGTGGGAGGCGCACGGCGCCCTGTCACGGAGAAAGGGAGAGAGAGAGAGCCCGGGCTGAGCCAGGCCCGCGCTTTTGTGGAGCACGAGCCCACTCCGGGGCTTCCCGACGAAGGTTTGGGGGAAGCCAAGGGCACGGGGCTGGTTTACTCCTCGTGCCGGCGCTGCCGGGGTTAATGGCCTCCCGGGGACGGCCCTGGCGCTGTAATGACACTTTTGGGGGCTAATCTTTATTTCGGTTTCCTTTTGTAAGGCCGGGATAAATAGGGCCAGCAGCTGGGAGGCGGGACAGCTGGATCTTTCCGGAATGCGCCATTCTTTCTCCATTCACCCAGGCTAAGTGCCGGGGCCTATTCAGCAGGAAAAGCTTGCAGGGGGGACCTACCTCCAGCGCAGCCTCCGGCCCGCCGCTGAAATCCCCACTGCAGCCTCTTCTCTGGGGTTTTTTTTTATAAGCTTTAGTGTAGAAAGGAAGCCAGGAGATTTGTGTGACAAGGTTGATTAAATCCCAGCTGCACCATTCAATTCTTCTCCTCAGAAAGTCAATGCAATTATAGGCAGGTTAGACAAATCAGGGTATGGTGGGGGAGGGGAGATACCTTCCAACTAAGCAGAAGTGGCCAGGGGGCAGAGCAGTGCAAGAAGGTTCCAGTGACGAGTGCCTGATGGAGCACGGCCTGCGCACCGCGGTGGTACAGAGCAAGTGACTCTCTGGGACTCTTTACCATCCTGACGGGGAGGCTTGACAGAGAGTCACATTGTTGGGGGAGGGGGGGGGACCAGGTCCAACCCTGGATGGAGGTCCCCCTTCAGTATCCCTTTACATCTGCCGAGTCTCAAATGCAACATCACCTCACTCCTACCAAGAAGTTATTTAAGAGAGAGCAGAAAACAAGCGCCTTGGAAAGTTTGCAGAAACAGGACTGTGCCCGGGACTCTTAAGACAGGCTGCACATTATTTTATCTGATTGGTGGCACTTCAAAGCAAATTACAGTCAGCTGCCGTAATTATTTCTCTCACAATGGAGAGGTTTCTACCTGAGGGGAGAGAAGGTAAAGTGACCTGTCAAAGGTCACAAGGGGCAGCAGTGGGATTTGAGCTCTGGTCGCCTTCATTCCTAGCCCCACCGCGCCAACCACTGGGCTTCTCCTCTGGGTTGCAGCAGGCAAAGAAGGAATTGACTCGGAGCCCAGTGCTCAGCGGATGCTCAGCGGCAAACTGGAGGCACCAAAATTTGGGCAGCTATTAATTTCCCACTAAATTTGCCAATCCCATGGTCTTAACCTAACCATTCTCTACCAGCCATGTATCATAGCTCGATATATATATATATATATATATATATATATACCCTGGTTTGTTTCAACAGTTTCATGATCCTAGTTCTGTATTCCTCTGTTTTATGTAATTGCACTATTTGAGGCACTGTTATTGTTATTATGTAAACCATTTTGATTTGTAATCCTGTTATAGGAAATTCGGTATATAAAACTGTTAAATAAATAAATTAGGACACACCCCCCCCCCGCCCCCCGAAAAAAAAAATGGAAATAAACGCTGAGAGCCCAACTTCACTCACCCAACAGGCTCCAGCCACTTTTAAGGCCCCCTAAGTTTCTGATTCTGGTGAGCGTAGGGACTCACTGCGGGGGAGGGGGGATTTTCTAGTGGCCGCATCTAAGGCACGCCTCACTCCAAAGGTTATGAGCCCAGGTGGCTAGAATATCACGCTCATTGCCTGTTAGATAAAGGGGGCTCAATTCACCCAAACTCATTCTAGCATCTGCAGGGCAAATAGTGTGTGTGTGAATAGCAACCGTTGTAAAAATAGATATTCTACAAAAAAAAATAATGTATAAAATAAGCATGGCTTTAAAAAAAAATGTATAAAATAAGCATGGCTTTAAAAAAAAAATGTATAAAATAAGCATGGCTTTAAAAAAAAGAAAAAGATATTTGGAGCATTGAGGAGGGAGATGCACCATAGACCTTGCATTTCAATCTCACTCCACTGACAGGAAATGTCCATGAACGCCCCATTCAGCCTTGGAAACTAGCGCCAGGGCCCAAGTCTGTTCATTCCTGCTCGCGTCTGGCACAGGTCCAGGGCAAGGCACGGCAGCAGATAGGCAGCTCCTATTACTTCCTGTTGGAAGGATTTTGACACATTTAAAAAAAAAAAAAAAGATTGTTCTGCTTCAGGAAAAATAGGACAGCCAGCTGCAACAAGCTCATTTCTTTTCCCTTATCAGATAACATTGCACACACACAGACCCTTTGCCTCTTTGTAAACCCTGCTTAAAGTTTCCCGTGCAAAAAAAAAAGTCACTTTTCCTCTGGGGACGGCAGCCCCTGCCTTTTAAAATCCAGTTTACAGCCTCCCCCGGGCCTGCACACGGTCTTCACACCGTCGCTCTAAGCCTTCTTTCAGAGGGGAATTTTCAGAGAGCTGGGTGCAGACCAGATCGGCACGTGAGTGCGCAGGCGGAGCTTGTTCGCGTCGGCGCTGCTTTAAAAATAACAGCGGGGCGCGAATAGGGTTTGCTAGCATAAAAGGGGGTGAGCTGGGGCACTCTGGGGTGCGGCCCACGCTTCCACGTACAAGTCGCTGCTTTGTGACCTGCTAGAGTGGCGCGCCCACGGCTGTTACGCGCGCGCACGGCTGTTACCTGCGTGCACAGCTGTTACCTGCGCGCCTTGGCGCCCGCTGGTTATCCGCTGCAAGTCAGAGGGCGAATGCTGACTGGGCGGGGGGGAGGGGTGGGTCTGGGTAAACGCGGGGCGGTGCAGGCTGACGACCTAGAGATAGACTGGGCGGACCCAGTGAAGGGCGTTACCCGGACTGGTAACGCCCTTCACGCACCTGCACGCTACAAAATTCGACGACTTAACGGGGGTGAAAACCCAACACGTGCCAAGGCAAATAGGCACGTTACATTTCTCAGTGTAAACGATTAAAATCAGGGGGACAAATGTGCAGGCCCGGAGCGGGTGTCTGCCCCTTATCCGGATACATTTTGGCTTATCTGGCTAAGTGGCGACTCTGCCATCGCTTACCGGATGACCAAATAAGTAAGATAACCAGACAAGTCTTTAAAGGCTAGTCATCTGGCTATCATACTTTCTGGCTAAGCATCACTTTCCTTCCTCTTATCCAGCTGTCTTACTTGGCCGGCTAAGTCTTAAAACAGTGCTGCTTAACTGAAGAGGAAGCATTTTCTGAGACTTTGCAGCTGCTCGGCTAGATAAGTCAAAACATATCACAGCCAGGGCCGGATTTACACATTCCTACGCCAAAGCACAATTCTGCACCCCCCCCCCCCCCTTCAAAAGTTGATTTATAATTTTCAATTTAACATGCAATATAGTTTATTTTTGAAATGTTTTTAAACTTGCGACGAGTGACCCCAGAAGCAAAATAAAACAGACCCAAACCAGTAAAGAAAAAAATGTTTCAGCCCGCGGGACCCGCATCGCCCCGCGGAAGTTCTTCTGTCCGACCCGACCTGTGATGAAATATTTTGAACCCGACCCGGCCCGCGGGTTCGGGTCGGGCCGGCCCGCAAAATGCAGGCGTCTGCCTATATAACCCGTACGAGGTACGACGATTACTTCTATGGTTAGTTCAAATTATTCACCCAGATGGCGTATTCGATAAAAAAAAAAAACAGTGAATAAAATTGACATAAAATGCAGAAGATTTACATCGATTCTCATCTGACATTATAGAATTTTATTGAAATGTTTTGTGTTTTGTGTCAAACTTACATTACCCCACATTAAAGATGCTGCATAAATGAGCCATAAGTTGTGTATGTTTCATGTTTTGTAATAAAAATCGCAGCCCCCTTATAATTTGGCGAACACCCCTGTCAACTTTTTCTGCTTACGGCTTTCAGCCCTGAGTTAACAAAACAGTATATAAAAGTAGTAACGATATATTTTATGTACCTATTATCAGTAGATATGTAGAAGACAAGCGATATGAGCGTAATGAATCACTTGGAATCACTATTGTAACGCCAAATCTGGAATTTTCCTTTAACACGTGGTTTACGCTGAGTGTGAGAGACAGAAATAGCAAACGCTTTTTGCCTGTGACTGAGCAAGACGGCGCAAACTATAGAGACGGGCAATGTAAATGCACCGCTCAATTTATTTGAAGTATATGGATGTAAATTTTAAAAACAGCATTTTATATGGCCTTTTCAAAATAATACTGAAAAGTGTGTAAATGTTTGATTGTTATTTCTGCTGTCTATACGCCCCCCTGACTGCTGCGCCCTAGGCCATGGCCTAGGTTGGCCTTATGGGAAATCCGACCCTGTATATAGCTATGTATCTTTTAGATATGCAAATATGTTGCTGGGTAGATTTATAAACCCAGCCTCCCACCCACTCGACCCCATCCCAGTCAAAACCCTGAAAATAATCCCCGAAACCATAGCCAGACCAATTGTAGACATAATTAATTCTTCCCTAGAACAAGGCGTCTTTCCTGAAGCACTGAAATGTGCCGTAATTAAACCCATACTCAAAAAACCCCAACTGGATCCTTCCGACCCAGCAAACTACAGACCCATTTCAAATCTGTCTTTCATACCAAAGATCCTGGAAAAACTCGTAAACCATCAACTCTCCGAACACCTGGAAACCCATAAAATACTATATCCGAGTCAACATGGCTTCAGGAAGTCACTCAGCACCGAGACACTCCTACTATCCCTTACTGACACAGCACTTAGAGGTCTAGATGCCAGTCACTCCTACCTACTAATACTTCTATACATCTCGTCCGCCTTTGACACCATCAACCACGTTATCCTACTAGCCCGGCTGAGGGAGATTGGCCTAGGAGATCCCACCATAAAATGGTTCAGCTCTTACCTATCAAACAGAACCTACAAAGTAAGAATAAACACCAGCGAATCAAGACTATTCCCCCTATCGCACGACATACCACAAGGATCATCACTCTCCTCTACCTTATTCAATATATACATGCTCCCCCTCTGCAAACTCCTGTCCAACCTGAGCCTCTCCTACTATGTCTATGCGATGACGTACAAATTATCCTCTCCATTAAAAAGAACATCCATAACACCCTACTACAATGGGAGTCCTACTCATCCCAAATAAAAAAACCTCCTTACTCAGATATTGCTCACACTCAACCACAAAAAAACTGAAATACCTTATATAACAAACAAATCCTCCACAAAGAACATACAAGACCACCCGACCACACAACCAAACAATCAATTCATATCCACAGTAAAAGACCTGGGAATCACACTAGACCACGAACTTAACCTAAAAAACCCACATCAACGCAACAATAAAAGAGGGTTATTTTAAACTACATATCCTCAAAAAACTCAAACCCCTCCTCCTCAACCAAGACTACCGAACAGTACTGCAATCCCTCATATTCTCCAAGCTGGACTACTGCAACACCCTCCTACTCGGGCTCCCTGCATCCTCCCTCAAACCTCTTCAACTACTGCAAAATGCAGCAGCCCAATCTCTCACAAACATCAAGTGCTCCCCATCCACATTTCACCCATTCTTAAAGACCTCCACTGGCTCCCCATAACCCACCGAATACAATACAAAGCTCTAACCCTAATGCATAAGACCATCAACAACGAGAAGATTGAATGGCTAAAGGACGCTCTCCACCCCCACGACTCTCAAAGAGACCTTCGATCCAAGAACACCAGCCTGCTGACAATCCCCTCCACCAAACTGGCTACCACCATACCACAACCAGGGAACGCGCTATCTCAATAGCTGGCCCCTCAATATGGAACAATCTACCCACACCTCTCAGACTAGAATCCTCAGCCCAATCCTTCAAGAAGAACCTAAAAACGTGGTTATTCCAGAAAGCCTTCCAACCTGCACACTAATGATACCACCTGACGACCATCCACCCTCCCCTCCCCCCTCCCCCCTCCCCCTCCAACCACCCTACGAAATTCAAACGAAATCCCAATTTGTTAATCAAGTTAAAATGTTTAAATGTATACCAACATAAGTTTCTTTTTGTCAATTAAGGTTCTTTGTTACAATGTAAGAATAACAGGACACCGTTGTCATATTATTCCATGAGTTCATATGTAAACCGATGTGATATGCCATATCGAACGTCTGTATATAAAAACGAATAAATAAAATAAAATAAATTTAAGTGTAATTTATATAGTGTGCCTGCATGTGCACGCTCAATATAAAATACACGTGCATGTGAGCATGTCCATATAGCTGTTTTAAAGTTATCCCCTAGTCTACTTAATCTCTGTTTCTCAAAGATGGTGGTTTATGTATCCTACTGAGTTTAACTTTTATTCTGAAAAGAGGCCTGACATGGCGTGGCAGTCTCATCATGTGCATCGTGTAGAATATCGGATAAAGTCAACAGATATTAACCAACTTTTATTAAGTGCACCAGCGCCCACATAGGCGCCGAAAAGATTAAAGATAAGAACAAGAACCAAGCAAGCGTCTAGCACTGACCCTTACAACGAGAGCGCCCCCTGCTGCTTACATGTCACCTCTGTCCCCTTGGCGATGTAATTGTCCAGTTGCTCCAAGGTGCCTGTAGACTCTCATGCGCAGCCGGTAGTTTTAAAGACTATATATGTCGGTCCTGTCCTCGATGAGCCAAGAGCATCGTCCTCACACTGTGGTGGCTCAGGCCGGGTGAACATGCCCAGAGCTAAGGGATGAACCGGTGCCTCTGGGACAACCGTGCGCTCGGTGCTAGGAATTTCCATAGTCTCGGGGGGCACTGCAGCATTTGAGGATGAGCGGCCTGTCACTTAATCAATGTGACAAAGCCAGATCTGTCCATCAGTGGTCAGAGGTCCAGTGAGCTTAACGGTGGAACCACTCTGGTCCAGCGCCGTAACCTCTAGCAAAAAAAAAAAAAAAGGGGGTCATGTAATGCGAATGAGCCCAGGGAGGAGTCCTAGCGCCTGTTCCTGCTTCAGCTGTGTAATTGCGCAATGAGGTCAGACCCGAGACGGCGTAAGCATGCCCGCAGGCTGTACACTTTAAGCAGTTCTGCCCGACTGGCATTCAGTTACATAATCCACCCTGAAACGGCAAGCCAGGCATGAAAGGCAGAATAAAGGTACTAAATTAAATCAAATTAAGCATTGTGAAACGAGGAATCGGGCAGGTCTGGCGGGCCAGTCTCCTCCTGTGATTCTCTTTTCTTGACTGCACCATCTGTTCTGCCAGGGCCGCCCGCCTGGAGGCAGTGAGGTGGCAATGGTGGAAGTCCAGGAAAGATTTCTTGTCGCTAAGCCCCTGAAAGTCATGGGATGTGAAAGCAGACCTGTCGTGCGGCTCTGATAAGCCCAGGAGTTGCAAGCAGCTGTTCAAGCGTTGTCATTGTGCTGCAGCAGATATTTGCGAGGATAACGTTAAGCACCTCCAGCCACCTCACTAGATAAATGCACCACAGCAAGGATGTTCTGCCTTTGAAATGGACCGGCATGGTCAACGTGAGTTCTTCACCCTGCTCTCTTGGCCACTCACCTGGCATGATTTGCACTCCTTGACAAACCCTTTCCGTGTCAGCAACCTAATGGCATGAAGGGATCATTCGCTCTTCCCTCCGTTGTATGCAAATCTATTTCATGCATATTCGTTGTGGATATCCTGAAAACCAGGCCTGTTTGTGGCTCCTGAGGACTGGAGCTGGCTACCCCTGCACTTGCACTTATGTCACTTGTTTCAATGCATATAATCTAAGTCAAATCTCACCAGTTTCAAATTCACACGTCTTCCTAAGAACCAGTGCACTATGTCTTTTCATGCAGAGCCCTTGAATCCAATCTAACTCCCCCGAGACCAAATGTCTTCCCAGGGAGTGAACAAGCAGCCAGCTGAGGTGCAACCAAACCAATCTGCAAGCACTACATCTTTTGGGAGGTTTTTTTTATTTCAAGCACACACCTTCCTCTCTTAAGCACCCATTAATCTGATTAATAGTCTCCAGTAGGCTTCTCCCCAGAGGAACTATAAACCGTATGTCATCCGCATAAATATATGGGGAAAAGCCATAAGACCGATGAAGCCTATCCAAAGGCCTTAAAAAATATATTAAAAAGAAACAGGGACCAGTGGCATAGATAGAACCGATTTTTTTGGGTGGCCTAATGTTAACAAGGATGGGCCCTAGGCATAGAGGTCTGAACCCTACTAATTTTACTCTTATTAATAAATAATGCCTTAACATGCATCTTACAATGGGTTCCTGTCTACAACATTCCTTATGTATCATGAATGAGACTTTTAAAAATATTTTAACTCTTATTTCAAGCACTTACCAACATTAAAAATTCCTTATTAATCTATATTAACTTATTTTATATTTATTGCAGTTTATAAATACACAAGAATATCATGTAAAAAGCAAAGAACACAAACATCAGATCCAATCAATCATGTCATAAAACAAATGTCAATGTATTCTTTCTCGAATCCTATTTCCAGAAAGACAGAGATCCCATTCTTTCACACACAAATGCCCACAGTCAGACTCCCATTCTCACAGATAAACACCCACACTCATGCACAAATACCTACACTCAGACTCCCATTCTCACATATAAACACCCACACTCATGCACAAACACCTATACTCAGGCTTCCATTCTCACACACGTGCACTAGGCCTTACTGCCAAACCTCTTCTTCCACTGCCGCAAGGATGGGCTCCCACCACGGCTTTACTCTGGTGGGCCGCCTTCTTCGCCGCCACAGGAATGGGCGGACTCCTGTGGTGGCCTTGCTTCAGTGGGACCAAACTTCACCACCACTGGGATGGACTCCTCTGGCGGCCTTGCTGCAGTGGGACCAGACTTCTTCGCCACCACTGGGATGGACTCCTGTGGCAGCCTTGCTTCACTGGCAATGGACTTCTTCACCGCCATGGTGATGGGCTCCTGTGGCGGCCTTGCTTCAGTGGGACCAGACTTCTTCACCACCACTGGGATGGACTCCTGTGGCGGCCTTGTTGCAGTGGGACCAGACATCTTCGCCACCACTGGGATGGACTCCTCTGGCGGCCTTGCTGCAGTGGGACCAGACTTCTTCACCACCACTGGGATGGACTCCTGTGGCGGCCTTGTTGCAGTGGGACCAGACATCTTCGCCACCACTGGGATGGACTCCTGTGGCAGCCTTGCTTCACTGGCAATGGACTTCTTCACCGCCATGGTGATGGGCTCCTGTGGCGGCCTTGCTTCAGTGGGACCAGACTTCTTCGCCACCACTGGGATGGACTCCTGTGGCAGCCTTGCTTCACTGGAACTGGACTTCTTTGCCACAATGGGGATGGGCTCCTGTGGCGGCCTTGCTTCCCTGGGACTGGACTTCTTCGCCACCTCTGGGATGGACTCCTGTGGCAGCCTTGCTTCACTGGAAATGGACTTCTTTGCCACAATGGGGATGGGCTCCTGTGGCAGCCTTGCTTCACTGGAAATGGACTTCTTTGCCACCATGGGGATGGGCTACTGTGGCAGCCTTGCTTCGGCAGGGCCTTCTTCTTCAGCTACCACGATGATGGAAACGGGAGTGGTGCCGAGTGATTGGAGAAGAGCGGTGGTGGTCCCGCTTCACAAGAGTGGGAACAGGGAGGAGGCTGGCAACTACAGACCGGTTAGCCTCACTTCGGTGGTGGGAAAAGTAATGGAGTCACTGCTGAAAGAGAGAATAGTGAACTATCTACAGTCCGGAGAATTGATGGACCAGAGGCAACATGGATTCACCAGGGGAAGATCCTGTCAGACAAATCTGATTGACTTTTTTGACTGGGTAACCAAGGAATTGGATCGAGGAAGAGCGCTCGATATCATATACTTGGATTTCAGCAAAGCTTTTGATACGGTTCCGCACAGGAGACTGGTGAATAAAACGAGAAGCTTGGGAGTGAGTGCCGAGGTGGTGACCTGGATTGCAAATTGGTTGACGGACAGAAGACAATGTGTGATGGTAAATGGAACCTTCTCTGAAGAGAGAACGGTTTTAAGTGGTGTACCGCAAGGATCGGTGTTGGGACCGGTCCTGTTCAATATCTTTGTGAGCGACATTGCGGACGGGATAGAAGGTAAGGTTTGTCTTTTTGCGGATGACACTAAGATCTGCAACAGAGTGGACACGCCGGAAGGAGTGGAGAGAATGAGACGGGATCTAAGGAAACTGGAAGAGTGGTCGAAGATATGGCAGCTGAGATTCAATGCAAAGAAGTGCAAAGTCATGCATATGGGGAGTGAAAATCCGAATGAACTGTATTCGATGGGGGGGGGAAAGGCTGATGTGCACGGAGCAGGAGAGGGACCTTGGGGTGATAGTGTCTAATGATATGAAGTCTGCGAAACAATGCGACAAGGTGATAGCAAAAGCCAGAAGAATGCTGGGCTGCATAGAGAGAGGAATATCGAGTAAGAAAAGGGAAGTGATTATTCCCTTGTACAGGTCCTTGGTGAGGCCTCACCTGGAGTACTGTGTTCAGTTCTGGAGACCGTGTCTACAAAAAGACAAAGACAAGATGGAAGCGGTACAGAGAAGGGCGACCAGGAAGGTGGAGGATCTTCATCGGATGACGTACGAGGAGAGATTGAAGGATCTAAATATGTACACCCTGGAGGAAAGGAGGAGCAGAGGTGATATGATACAGATTTTCAGATACTTGAAAGGCTTTAATGATCCAAAGACAACAACAAACCTTTTCCGTAGGAAAAAAATCTGCAGAACCAGGGGTCACGATTTGAAGCTCCAGGGAGGAAGATTCAGAACCAACGTCAGGAAGTATTTCTTCACGGAGAGGGTGGTGGATGCCTGGAATGCCCTTCCAGAGGAAGTGGTGAAGACCAGAACTGTGAAGGACTTCAAAGGGGCGTGGGATAAACACTGTGGATCCATAAATTCAAGAGGCCGCCAATGAAGAGTGGGGGCTCGCCAGAATGATGGCTACTGCCTGGAAACAATACCCTTATTCAATAAACATATACATGGTTACTGTGACTCCAACATCGCTCTAAGCTTCAACAGCAAGAGGAAATATGGAAAAAAGGATTTGCACTCACAAAGAGGGGAGTAGCTGGCTTGTTACGGCGGTTACTACCCCAAACCAAATAAGCCTGATACTTCACTTTCAATGCATATCCAGCATGGTTCTCTGCTTCTACGGCAGGGCTGAAAAAAAACTGATACTTCACACATCCAGCAGAGCTCTCTGCTTCAACGGCAGGGGAGAAGAAAAAAGGGTTCGCACTCACAAAGCGGGGAGTAGCTGGCTTGTTACGGCGGTTACCACCCCAAACCAAATGTGCCTGATACTTCACTTTTGATGCATATCCAGCATGGCTCTCTGCTTCAACGGCATGGGAGAAAGACTGATACATCACGCATTTCCAGCATAGCGCTCTGCTTCAACGGCAGGGGAAAAGAAAAACAACCAATAAGGGATGTATAACATAGTCTGGGTAAAACAAATAAGCATGGGTGTAGCTTGCTTATTGCGGCGGTTACTACCCCTACTACCCCTAACTTATCAAGCTAGACATTTCACTTGGATGCAGCTCCATCACCTACATTAATGGTGGGGGTGGAAGGGAAATAGAACCAAGAGCTAAGAGAAACAGATAAGTATGAGAGAAAAAATGTGTGAGGCTTGCTGGGCAGACTGAATGGGCCGTTTGGTCTTCTTCTGCCGTCATTTCTATGTTTCTATGTTTCTGTGAGTCGGCGGTGGCCAGGCCTCGTTTGGTGTCTGTCAGCCCTGATTGGGTGGGCCTGAGTCCAAAGTGAGTGGGCGGTGGCAGGGACGAGGAAGAACCTTGTGGAACACTTTGCTTCACATCTCTAAACTCCAATTGACCTCTTGAAAACTTATAGTTTGACTTCTACTCTGCAAAAAAAAAAAAAAGGTTACCTGATTCAAAACCTGACCCCTTAAAACCAACTCAAAACAGCATGAAATCAAAATTGAGTGGTCTACCAAATCAAACACACTTGACAAGTCAAGTAAAATTAGAATAAAATGGAGAATGCCATAATGTCTCTTTATTGCCCCATGGTGTAACCACACCTAGAGTACTGCGTGCAATTCTGGTCACCACATCTCAAAAAAGATATAACTCTGGATACGGTATAGAGAAGAATGACCATAATGATAAAGGGGATGGGATGGTTTTTCTATGAGAGAAGACTAGAGTAGAGATGACTCATTGACGATATGACAGAAGTCTATAAAATCATGAGTGGAATTAGATGGGTTAATGCAAATCGGTTGTTTACCCTTTCAAAAAGTAAAAAGACCAGGGGCCACCCCATAAAGTTACTAAGTAGCACATTTAAAACAAATTAGAGAAAATATTTTTTTCACTCAGTGCATTCAAGTTTTGGAATTCATTGCCAGAAGATGTGGTAAAGAAAAGTTAGTGTAGCTGGGTTTAATAAAGGTTTGGACAAGATCCTGGAAGAAAAGCTCATAAACAGTTATTAATCAACAGACTTGGGGGAAAGTCACTGCCTATCCCTGGGCGTAAGCAGGTACTTGTGATCTGGGTTGGAAACAGGATACTGGGCTAGTTGATGGACCCTTGCTCTGCCCAGTATGGCGGTTCTTATGTTCTTCTTGTTCATCCCCCCCAGAGACCTCTAACCACAAGCTGCATTTTCGGCGAGTTTTTGTAGAAGAGTCTTGTGCAGGAACAAATTGTTTTCCGTGCTCCCTCTAGTTGAGTGCGTAGGATCACAAGGGCAATTTAATGTAATTTCGAGTCTGTAGTAAATTCACTGCTAAACCGAGAAGCAGCCTTGGGCTAAGATTCAACAACAACGATGCGCATCAAGCAAGATCTTGCACAGGCAAACAGTATCACACCGGCTGCTTAAAAGCAAGCTGTTCTTTTTAAAGATTTGTTGGCTTTTTTTTATAGCAGAAAGAACTTAAGGCCACGCGTATGCCAAGGCTGTTACATTTTGAATATGTGTAGAACATGCTATGACTACAGCTGGGATAATTTTAGAGCTGGAGCTAGTCATGTTCAGAGGAATCTGGAAAGGCCGCATGAGGTCCAAAACCTTGAGAACTGTTTGGAAAGATTAAGCATAAGCAGTTATTTAACATAAAAATGCTCAGCGTACAATAAAACACGTTTTTCCAACTGGTCCAATGTAACCCCCTGACATAAAATTTGGAATGGGCTTTCCCTATTGTTTAAGAGTCCATCCCTTCCAAATGTGTACGGCGGGTTCAGTATTTGGGCATGCAGATGGTGAAGTGGGGCCTGTGTGGTGAGATTGATCGCTCCTCGTCTCTGACGGGACAGGGAGGATTTCCCATCAACTCGCCTCCATGAAACTCCAGCCCCCTGCATCCATTTGCGCCGACCAAATACGTGTAGCAGATGCCATGCTCAGATTCCCAAAACATGTAACTTTATTTTTAAGAACATAAGAAATTGCCATGCTGGGTCACAGCAAGGGTCCATCAAGCCCAGCATCCTGTTTCCAACAGAGGCCAAACCAGGCCACAAGAACCTGGCAAGTACCCAAAACCTAAGAAGATCCCATGCTACTGATGCAATTAATAGCAGTGGCTATTCCCTAAGTCAACTTGATTAACAGCAGTTAATGGACTTCTCCTCCAAGAACTTATCCAAACCTTTTTTCTAGGTAACCAGCCAGCAACTATCTACGTGGATGTGAAAACAGGTTGCAAAGTAACTGCTGAATGTGTCAGAGATTCATGGGCGGTCTACAGTCAGGATCACAAATCCACCATCGCTTTCTGGAAATATATCCGGAACATTCCTTTCCGATAAGACTGCATCGGGCCACCTGAAAGGGCATGTTGGGGCTCTCAAATCCTTTCTACACTTTCCGGAATCCCAAACCTGTTGGAGGAATGGGGTTTCCTGGTATGCAGTGCATATCCATACCAAAATTCAGATCTAAAGGGAGGCCTCATGCAACTTCCCCTCATTTTACTCATGCCTCTTCTGACCTTTCACCTTTAATCCTCCAGTTTCCATTACCACCTTCCTACTAGTGCAGGTTCCCCAGACCACTGCACCTCAGGAACTTCACTGGGGCACTCCTCTACTGGGACTCGCCCCGCTCCTGAACTCCTTCACTTCCTCTCTTGGTTAGTTCCTCAGGAGAAGAGAAAAAACCCATTCCACATCACCACCTCCGGCCTCCCCATTTCAACACATTGGTAAGTAACTTGGGAGGAGGAGGAAGTCTCTCCTTCTTCATAACCCCAGGCCTCTCCCCTACTGGGAATGTCCCTGGAGCCATCACAGGCTGGCTACTTCAGAGGTTCACATTTCTAGATGTTCCTGTATCCATCCTACTGTATAGGGCCAAGGACTGAAAAGTGCAAGAACCCACCAAAACGCCAACCTTTTATAGATCCCACTGAACCATGGTCACCCAATAATAACAGCCCAAGTCTTTAAAGGAACACTTACCAAATTTCTCAACATCATTTTAATATAATGTTCACGATATAAACACCATCCAGTGGACCTTTAGTAGCACTATGTCAAAAGCTCTATAAAATATTTTCCGAAACAGGCAACCAGAATCATCCCTGAGTCTTCCCCATCCAAAGCTTTTTGCACAGCTACCAAATTAAAAAAGGGTGCACTATAATTTGTGGGTCTCCCTACAAATTATAGGTGGGGTGTGTTATAATAGATGGCAAATCTTATTATTAGTCAATTAAATACAAATGCAACAGGACACTACTCATGACCTGCTGTGTACTGCTGCTGGATAGCCCAAAATTATAGCAGAAGTGGATTTCTGAGCCAAGGTGGGGTTGGTGTCGGCAAGCAGAGTTGGCTGGCACAGGGGCCCAACTGAAACTTCACCAATACCAGCCCTTGTTCCCCTTAGGTTGAGCCCTCAGGTGTTCGGCTGGCTGGACTTAGGCACTACCCCCTGTGTAGATGAAGATCCAAAGAGAGGATGTGGCAGGCCAGTGACAAAGAGTGAGTCAGATCGGGCATGCAGCAGGCAATAGAGTCAGGAACGGGCGTAGGTCAGAGCCAAGTGGAATCTGGTCTGGTAATGAGGTTCAGGCAGATGGTCAGAGCAGGCAGAAGTCAAGCAGCATCAAGGTGCAATCTGAGCTCAAGCCAAAAGTCCAATCCAGGTAGGAGAGCAGGTAGAGGACCAGGGAGGCAAGACGAGACGCTGAAGACAGACAAGGGAAGACTTACCATGAAGACGAAGGTTCAGAACAACCAGACTGTCAGGAACCCAGGAACACGACATGGAGACACAGGAACAACACTCAACAGGAACTGGAGACAGGAATGAAGAACAGGAAGCAGGAGCCAGGAACGAGGTGGCAAAGCACTTCTCAGATGAGACAACCTATTGCTGAGGCATTGGTGGAAGGTTTGAAGAGGCCTTTGATAGGCCCAGGATAGTGACCTCATCAGAAGGGGCTGCGGGGCTTCTCCCACTGTGGTCCTTTTAAATCCAGCCCAGACACGCTGGCTCGGGACCTGTCGGCAATGTCTTGGCTGCGAGTCCTGGTGGCCTGAGGCTAGTCCAGAAGACCGTGTTCCTGCCGCAGACAGCAGCATGGTAAGACAGAAGGCCCTCCTCGCTTCGGGATCTGGCGCCTTTGATCGGGCCGGGCTGAGAGTGAGAGCAGCGGTCTGCGAGGATAGCCCACAGACTACCAAGCATAACACTACCCCCCTCTTAAGCCCCCTTCCCGGGACTAGAGTTTGTGGCGATACCGACTCTCAAAGAGTCCTTCGGACCCCTATGGGTTTCTTGGTTCGGAGGGTAGATTCAATAACTAAATGATTGGTTTTGTCTCCTAGTTCATGCAATTTCGGGGACTGAACCTGAACCTCCAGTGAAGGGCAGTCACTTCTGGGTTACCTTGACAGAGAACGGGCCCCAATATTGGGGTGAAGATAACTTTTTCCTTCTCAGTGTCCAGATGGGCAGGATCAAATGGAAGTGAAGGTTTCTTTTCCCTCTCTTGTTGCAGAAGGTCATACAGGGTTCATATTTCTTCATCTTTCTTGGCAACTAATGACTCAAATCTTTTCATAGCCTGGTTGTGTTCCCTTTCCATATTTTCATGTTCTGATCTCTCTTGACCTGACTGGTCTTTTAATTGTGTGAAAGCTATCTTAAGAGTTTTCTCCTGGAGTCTCTCTAGTCTCCCTGCCAGGGGTAAGAAGGGTCGGAAGGGTGGCGGCGATGACCAGCAAGCTGGAGGGCTCTTCAGTCCTCAAACAGGGTCCTATGCACCCAGGTCCCCAGTGGGTAAGTTCCGTCATGGACCAGTCAAATTGTGGTTGATGTCTTCACTGCCATGGCAGGCCCAGGATGACTGGACTCACAGATCTTGGAAGAACGAGGAAGGTGATGAGTTCTGTGTGGGTGTGTCCCACTCTTAACGTGAGAGGTACAGTTGTGCAGGTCACCAGTACCAGATGGAGTCACTGTGGACCGATGAAAGTGACAATGGTAGTATCAAGGGAATTGTGGGGATTTGGAATTGGCCAACGAGCACAAAATCTCCCATGGTGCCTGAATCCACTAAAACCTGGGTAGCACAGTGGAGTGAGAGAGAGTGTGAGAGAGAGTAAAGGAGCACGTGTGTGTGTGTGTGTATATAATTGAGATTGTTTTTGTGAGTGAGAACAAGAGTGAATGTGTATGTGTGTGTTTATGAGTATATGTGTGAGAGAGAGCAAAGGACTGAATGTGTGTGTGCACGTATGATTGAGCATGTATGTGTGATTGAGAGCAAAAGAGCACATATGTATGTATATGATTGAGAATGTATGTTTCAGAACAAAGGAGTGTGTTTATGTGTATACGATTGAGCATGCGATAGAATCAAAGTGTGTGTGATTCTGCATGTATGAGAGCAAATGAGTCTGTGTGTTTGCATGAGCATGTCTGAGAGAGAGTGAGCAAATGAGTGTGTATGTCTCTATATGATTGAGCATGTGAGAGAGAATGAACTTTTCTGTGTGTGTATAATTGAGCATAAGAGCGTGTGTGTGTGTATGATTGAGCATGTGAGAGAGAATGAGCATGTGTGTGTGACTGAGAATGTGACAGAGTGAACGAGTGTGTGTGTGTGATTGAGCATAAGAAATAGCAAGAAATCGAATGAGCTTGTTTGTGTGTGTGTGTAACTGTATGACAGAATGTGTGAGAGAGAACAAGCATTTGCATGTGTGTGTGATTCAGTATGTGAGAGAGTGAAAAAAATGTGTGTGTGTTAGAGATAGAGTGAGAGGAGAAGGTTTATGTGCAACAATCCCCTCCCTCTCCTGGTTAATCTGCGACAGTCTTAGGGCATCTGGAAATCAAAAGTTCACAGGTATGGAAAGCAAGAGATTTTGAAATCATTATTAGATTTAATTATAGGATGCTATTTGATGATCTGCTGTTTTGAAATATTTTATTGTCATTTGGAAATGTTTTATATGAGTTTTTAATTATTGGATGCTGCTCTATTCGTTAGCTGTTTTGAAATATCCTTTTTACTACAGTTTTACTAATGTGATTGATGTTTTATATTTATTGATTTTGTTTGATGTTTTATGAAGCCTGGTGATGTTTCTGTTTTTTCCTTTGCTGCACTACATACAGTGTCCAGCTGCACTGCATACAGTGTCCAGCTTGTTGCGGTTTCCAGTTCAGTTTTTCTCTGCATGTTTTTATTTATACTTTATGGTCTCTTTATTCAGTGAGGGTTTCTGTTCTACACATGTGACCGAGATGAGTTGTTTCTGTGGAGGTTATTTATAGCAGACCAGCTTGTTTTGTTTTCCTAATAGGAGGTGTATTGGTGGTTTAGGACCTGGTGTAATATTTGCAGCGTTGCCTTCTCATAGGTTGGGTTGTTACTGTTTGAACAGTGGCAGTTAGTGTTGTTTTTAAATTGATGATTTACTAAATTGTAATTATGATTCGGTTTACTCATGGCTTTCCCAGGGCCAAGCTCACACACAAAACGTATTAGCATAGGCCTAATACCATATGGGTTCCAAGTGTCTTTTTTTACTTTTTTTGTAGGGTTTTCTGGTTGGCAGCACAGTGGTGTATGTAAATATAATATACATGGTATAAGTGATATTTCTACCTCAGAAAATCCTTTTTCTTGTGAAATTTGTTATTATAAATGCACAATTTGTAATTGTGTGTGGGGAGGGCACGCCCTGGGAGAAGGGGGAGGGGTGCAAGTCTGTAAGCTCCACCTAGGGTGCCTAATACCCATTCACTGGTCCTGGGGAAGGGTGGAAGATGAGAGAGGGGGAAGGGGAAATCGAGGATTTGGGGGGAAGGGGGTTTTCAAGGGCAAGGATGCAGCTGTTGAGGGGGAAGGGCAAGGGGGCCGGAGAGCTGGAGATGGTAAAAGGAGCGACTCAATGAGGGGGAGACGGAGGACTGAGAGGAGAGAGCTGGCGAGGTGTAGGATTGGCACAGAGAACTGGAGAGAGAGAGAGAAGGGAGATTAAATGTAGATGAGTGGATAGAGAGGCAGAGATAAAGAGAACGAAGAAAAAGGAGAAGAAAAGGGTAAGAACGGTGTAGGGGAGGAACTGAAGGAGATAGGAGAGAGAGAGAAAACAGAAAATGAACAGGAGACACTTTAAAGGAATTAGGAAAAGAAAAAGGAAATCAGTATAAAGAGATGAGCACCAACGTGGTTATCCTGACAGCCAGGGTAAAAGAGAGCATTTTATCTTCACTTTAGAGAAGGGAATATATCAGCTTTGGGAATGTTTTATTTTGCACACCTCAGGAGGAAGTGCATTTCTGTTTCTCTTTCTCTGGCGTTGCACGGCATGCGGAGCCTGGCTTCCTGGGGTTTCCGGTTCACTTTTTCAATAAAGGCTCGTGATGGCACCAGGATTGCCATATTGGATCCAATTGGGCTGGAAGCCCAAAGGAGCAAGAAGAAAGAAACTGCTGGGTCAGAATAAAAACCAAAGCCCCCCTGCATGTACCAGAGTCTCCCAGCTCGTGGTGTTTTATGTTGTGTTCAGGGTGAGGGTGCACTTTGTCACTTGGCCATAGGTGCCCTAATGGCCTGGCTTCTTGCCTTCACCACCTCCTCCGGAAGAGCATTGCAGGCATCCACCACCCT
This sequence comes from Rhinatrema bivittatum, assembly GCF_901001135.1. Taxonomy (NCBI): domain Eukaryota; kingdom Metazoa; phylum Chordata; class Amphibia; order Gymnophiona; family Rhinatrematidae; genus Rhinatrema; species Rhinatrema bivittatum. The sequence goes on along the minus strand of NC_042615.1, from coordinate 13,323,572 downwards.
CTGTGTGAAGAAATACTTCCTGACATTGGTTCTGAGTCGTCGTCCCTGGATTTTCATTTCATGACCCCTGGTTCTACAATTTCCTTTCCATTGGAAGTTCATGCACCATTAAAACCTTTTAGGTAACTGAAGGTCTGTATCACATCTCCCCTTCACCTCCTCTCTTCCAGGCTATACATATTGGGATCCTTCAGCCTCTCCTCATAAGTCTTCCGATACTGACCCCACACCATTTTGGTCGCCTTTCTCTGGACCGCCTCTGTCCTGTCTCTATCCTTTTTGAGATACGGTCTCCAGAACTGAACGCAGTACTCCAGGTGAGGCCTCACCAAGGACCTGTGCAAGGAGATTATCACCTCCTTTTTCTTACTGGTTATTCCTCTCTCTCGGGCCGATACAGTACAGTACGCTCGGGCGGAGCACACTGTTAACCCGCATTTGGATGTGCGTTTTCAACGCACTAGCTTTACCCCTTATTCAGTAAGGGGTAATAGCGCACTGAAAAAGCACGTCCAGCCCCCCTGAAACTAATAGCGCCCGCAACATGCAAATACATGTTGATGACCCTATCAGTTATTCCCGCTCAATTCAGAAAGGAAAATGTGCAGCCAAGCCACACATTTTACTTTCAGAAATTAGCGCCTACCCAAAGGTAGGCGTTAATTTCTCTCGGCACCGGGAAAGTGCACAGAAAAGCAGTAAAAACTGCTTTTCTGTACATCCTCCGACTTAATATCATGGCGATATTAAGTCGGAGGTCCCGAAAGTTACAAATAGTTAAAAATTAAAAAAAAAAATTTTTTTTTAATGGGCCCGCGGCTCGCGGGTTGAAAACCGGACGCTCAATTTTGCCGGCGTCCGGTTTCCGAGCCCGTGGCGGTCAGCGGGTTTGAGAACCGACGCCGGCAAAATTGAGCGTTGGCTTTCAAACCCGCTGACAGCCGCCGCTCCTGTCCAAAAAGAGGCGCTAGGGACGCGCTAGTGTCCCTAGCGCCTCTTTTTACAGCGGGCCCTAATTTAAATAAATTAATTTACTGAATCGCGCACACAGGAGTGTGGCCTGTACGCACGCCGGGAGAGCAGGCGCTTGACCGCTCTCCCGCGATTTTTACTACATCGGCCTGTTTATGCAGCCCTGCATTATTCTGGCTTTACTTAAAGGTAATAACACCTGACGTGGTGATTAATAACAACCTCTCATTATATCAACATACACATATTACATGAGAGAGGAATAATATAATAAAACAGTACAAAAAATGAAACAAACAAAATCTAAAATATTTACTACAAAGAATATATACAGGTGCTTAGAGAACAATATAATATCCAGAAATACAGCTGACACCGTATAAACAATATACAATATTCAAAATGTCACAAAATACAAATCATGAACCCTCATTACAATTCTCACCATTTTATGAAAGACAATGCACTCATACATTCATAATTAAAAATATTTCATTCATACAAACATCCATACATACAAACATACCAGATACCCATTCATATCTACTAAAAATATTAAACATGCAAGAGACACCAATCACACTTTCATGAATTCAAATATTCCCTCTTGTTATTACAACAATATTTTCTCAGTGGAATCAGGTAGTGTTTATTTTACAAATATCTTGATCAAAGAATTAATCCCACTAAATGAATCAAACCAAAAACTTACATCTCCTTAACTCTAAAATTCCGAGGTCAATAATGTGTTCCACTAACTATATATACCCTGCATTTGGCCCTGCCTACTCAATGTTAATAATCTGGTTTATATGAATGCTGCCCATTCAATATCCTCATTTAGACCGTATGGAGTCATAGTTTGCCAAGTAAAAATGAACCATTGTTCGCATTGACGAAGTTTATGTGAAATGTCCCCTCCTCTTGCAAAAGATAATTGTTTAATAGCACAAAATTTAATAGAATCTACAGTACGGGAAGCTGACGACCAATGTGAGACAAGTGGGGCATTTTCCTTTAAATTATGGATGCTACTCATATGTTCAGTGATACGTTTCCTCACTGTCCTATATAAATGTAAGAACAGGGACAAATAATTGAATAAATAACATTTTTGGGAGAGCATGTAAAACTACCCAGAATAATATAAGGATCAGATAAATGAGCATGTGGGAATTACTGGATACACAAAACATGTTTGCACACTGAACAATTATTGCATGGATACTGGCCCTTACTTCCTGTCCTACATTCCTGTATTTCCCCAACCTGCACCAATTGATTTCTCAAATTTCTACCTCTCTTCACTGAAAAAAATCGACTTATCTGGAAAATGTGATAATGATGACAGAAAATCCCAATGTCATAACACAATGTGTTTCTCTTCAATCATACGTGCCAAAAATGGAAGAGTACAAATCAGACAAGAGATAGGTTCTTTATGTTGTTTGCTAAGCAAATTCTGACGATTGGCATACAGTCCGTGCTTAAATGCGTGTTTAATACAACATCGAGGATATCCTCTAACAGAAAAATGAAGCATTAAATCGTTAGCATGTCATTTCTACAAAGCGGTAGATGAGCAAATACGAGAGTATAGCAAGAATTGGCCACTAGGTATAAGACGCCGAGGATGAAAACTGTGGAAATGCTGACCCAATATAGCAAATTCTAAAACATCGTGTAACTACAGTGTGAGTTACTTTCCCTATCTGCATCACCTTGCACTTGTCCACATTAAATTTCATCTGCCATTTGGATGCCCAATCTTCCAGTCTTGCAAGGTCCTCCTGTAATGTATCACAGTCTGCCTGTGATTTACAGTAATAACTTGGAATAAGTTTGTATCATGTGTGAATTTGATCACCTCATTATTCACTCCCTTTTCCAGATCATTTATAAATATATTATAGGGCTACAACTTGTGAAGGCGAATGAGCAATGGGAGTCCCCCTGCGGTTCTCTGATTTATGAGGACAAAACTCCCCCTCCCCTGTTTTTTGTCAGGGGGGGGGGGAGTTTTTAAGATTATTGAGCCTCTAATCTTAAATCCAGCTCTGGGTGCATGCACAATGTTAAAAGACAGGAAACAGAGAGTAGGATTAAATGGTCAATTTTCTCAGTGGATAAGGGTAAAGAGTGGAGTGCCTCAGGGATCTGTACTTGGACCGGTGCTTTTCAATATATATATAAATGATCTGGAAAGGAATACGATGAGTGAGGTTATCAAATTTGCAGATGATACAAAATTGTTCAGAGTAGTTAAATCACAAGCAGATTGTGATACATTACAGGAGGAGCTTGCAAGACTGGAAGATTGGGCATCCAAATGGTAGATGAAATTTAATGTGGATAAGTGCAAGGTGTTGCACATAGGGAAAAATAACCCTTGCTGTAGTTGTTGTGGTCCTGGCCGCGAGCACCGCGGCCAGGCCCTTACCTCCTTGTTCCTGGACCTGCTTCCGCCTCCGGAGCCCTGGCTTGCGGCCTGTTTGGCGGTGTCCCCGCTGGGGTAGCACCTCCGTGAAGGTGCCGGTGGATGCCCTACTCCTAGGCACGCGCGCGCCACTTGGCGCCTTTGTAGCCTGTTTCCCGCCAGTGCTGACTCCGCCCAAATCCTGATGTCAGACGCCGCGGCTTTGATAATCCGGCCACGGCCATCCAGTCTTTGCCTTGCAACAGGTTAGCCTCCCAGTTTCCTGTTGCGCTGTGCCCCGGAGCGACTCGCCTGGCTTCATCGCTCCGTTCCTGCTACAGTACCTGCCTGGTTCCTGCCTGCTTGCTACAGCACCTGCCTGGTTCCAGAACCCGAGTCTTGCTACAGCACCTGCCTGGTTCCAGAACCCGAGTCTTGCTACAGCACCTGCCTGGTTCCAGAACCCGAGTCTTGCTACAGCTCCTGCCTGGTTCCAGTACCCGAGTCTTGCTACAGCACCTGCCTGATTCCAGAACCCGAGTCTTGCTACAGTTCCTGCCTGGTTCCAGTACCCGAGTCTTGCTACAGTTCCTGCCTGATTCCAGAACCCGAGTCTTGCTACAGTTCCTGCCTGGTTCCAGTACCCGAGTCTTGCTACAGCACCTGCCTGATTCCAGAACCCGAGTCTTGCTACAGTTCCTGCCTGGTTCCAGTACCCGAGTCTTGCTACAGTTCCTGCCTGATTCCAGAACCCGAGTCTTGCTACAGCTCCTGCCTGGTTCCAGAACCCGAGTCTTGCTACAGTTCCTGCCTGATTCCAGAACCCGAGTCTTGCTACAGTTCCTGCCTGGTTCCAGTACCCGAGTCTTGCTACAGTTCCTGCCTGGTTCCAGTACCCGAGTCCTGCTACAGCACCTGCCTGGTTCCAGTACCCGAGTCCTGCTACAGTTCCTGCCTGATTCCAGAACCCGAGTCTTGCTACAGCACCTGCCTGGTTCCAGTACCTGAGTCTTGCTACAGTTCCTGCCTGGTCCCAGTACCCGAGTCTTGCTACAGTTCCTGCCTGATTCCAGAACCCGAGTCTTGCTACAGCACCTGCCTGGTTCCAGTACCTGAGTCTTGCTACAGCACCTGCCTGGTTCCAGTACCCGAGTCTTGCTACAGCTCCTGCCTGGTTCCAGTACCCGAGTCTTGCTACAGCACCTGCCTGGTTCCAGTACCCGAGTCTTGCTACAGTTCCTGCCTGGTTCCAGAACCCGAGTCTTGCTACAGCACCTGCCTGGTTCCAGTACCCGAGTCCTGCTACAGTTCCTGCCTGGTTCCAGTACCCGAGTCCTGCTACAGTTCCTGCCTGATTCCAGAACCCGAGTCTTGCTACAGCACCTGCCTGGTTCCAGTACCTGAGTCTTGCTACAGTTCCTGCCTGGTCCCAGTACCCGAGTCTTGCTACAGTTCCTGCCTGATTCCAGAACCCGAGTCTTGCTACAGCACCTGCCTGGTTCCAGTACCCGAGTCTTGCTACAGTTCCTGCCTGGTTCCAGTACCCGAGTCTTGCTACAGTTCCTGCCTGGTTCCAGAACCCGAGTCTTGCTACAGCACCTGCCTGGTTCCAGTACCTGAGTCTTGCTACAGTTCCTGCCTGGTCCCAGTACCCGAGTCTTGCTACAGTTCCTGCCTGGTTCCAGAACCCGAGTCTTGCTACAGTTCCTGCCTGGTTCCAGTACCCGAGTCCTGCTACAGTTCCTGCCTGGTTCCAGTACCCGAGTCTTGCTACAGTTCCTGCCTGGTTCCAGTACCCGAGTCCTGCTACAGTTCCTGCCTGGTTCCAGTACCCGAGTCTTGCTACAGCACCTGCCTGGTTCCAGTACCCGAGTCCTGCTACAGTTCCTGCCTGGTTCCAGTACCCGAGTCTTGCTACAGCACCTGCCTGGTTCCAGTACCCGAGTCCTGCTACAGTTCCTGCCTGGTTCCAGTACCCGAGTCCTGTTACAGTTCCTGCCTGATTCCAGAACCGAACCCAGTTACAGTATTGCTACTGTCCTAGACTGGTTCCAGTTACCTGTCCTGATTCACTACGCGCCTAAGTCCCAGCGGCCGGGCCCCTATGGGCTCCTCCCGGCGGGGCTTTGGCTTCCAAGGGTGAAGAGCATCTACGTCCCGCCTGAACATCTGCCTCCCGGCCTGCTATTCACTAGAGACATTGTCCATCTTTTCCCAGTCTCCAGCAGGTCAGCTCAAGGGTCCACTAAACTGAGACTCCCACAACAGTAGTTACACAATGTTGGGTTCCACATTAGGAGCTACCACCCAAGAAAGAGATCTAGGTGTCATAGTGGATAACACATTGAAATCATCGGTTCAGTGTGCTGCGGCAGTCAAAAAAGCAAACAGAATGTTAGGAATTATTAGGAATTGAATGGTGAATAAAACGGAAAATGTCATAATGCCTCTGTATCGCTCCATGGTGATAGCAGAAGCTCATCTTTGATAGAACACTGGGAACCCATGGAAAACGACTGCGGGATTTTACTAAATTGCAGTACTTGGTATCACAGTTCAGTAAATCCAGCAATAGTTTTTCCATGCAGTAAATGTACCACACTTTAGTAAATAGGCCCCAAGGAAAGATATCATTAGTAGAAAGAGGGACGTCTCAGTTTTATGATTTAGGTTTGTTTTTTTATGCATGATATCTATTTTATTGTTCATCGCTCAGTTTGATTGACTCATCAAAAGCAGTTTCTATGAATTAATAAATACATCTACAGGTCTCTTGTGAGACCCCCACCTTGAGAAATGTATTCAGTACTGGAGAGCACCTCTACAAAAGGACACTTCCAAAGTAGAGGCAAGTCAAATGAGGGCCACCGAAATAATACATGGCCTGCACTCTCAGTGTTTGAGATGTTATGTAATGTTAACAACACCCCTGATGCAGGGATTTGATAGTCCCAAAACACTAGGCATCAACAGACTTTTTTTTGTTGCACTAAGGGCTCCAATCTGCAATGCATTTGAAGATCGCATTGGAAATATATTAACAGTCCATAGCTTTGTGTTCTGCAGTAGGTCCACCTGCACTTTTACGTTAGAGATTCTACAATGCTACTAGGTATCCAGAGTCTGAACCTCTATAGCAGGGGTGGGCAATTAATTTTCCCATGGGGCCGCATGAGAAATTGGGATGGTTTTAGAGGGCCGGACTAATATAATTAACTCAGTTCTCAATAGCCCTACTTATGAAAAGACAGCAGTTTATCACCAATGCATGTCCTCTTGAGAAAACACAACAAATAAGACCGATACAAACGCTTACATGCTAGCAAAATATCTCATCTCGGTAACAGACACAGAACCGACCTAACATACTCCCAGGATCTGTAGTAATGCACATAAACTAATCCGCACACAGTTACACCTGTATTATGGAATACACTCAAACAGGAGCAACCCTATCTATGAAAAGGCAACACTACAAATATTAAATCAGGTCCTAAAAACCAATACACCTCTTATTAGGAAAACAGAACTAGCAAGCACTATAGATCCCCACACAGAAATAATTGTAAAACTATACTAATAAGCAGAATAAATGTTTCAAAACAGCTTTGAACAGAATAACATCCAACAATTAAAAACTCATAAAAACTATTAAACGTTCTCCAAACACCAATAAAATATTTCAAAAAAGCAGACATCACACAATTAAAATGGCAGTCAAGAAAAATAAACTTAAAGCCACCTTTACTTACCCCCTCCAGCAGCTCTCCTACTCCCCTTCCCTGCAGGCCGTGGCACACACCAGAAGCAGCAGTAGAAGCTAAGCTCTATACTTATGGTCCTCTTCCTTAGTGCCCATGTCTCTCACACACACACCATACCAGTCATGCCCCCATGACCAGTTTCTATCTCTCACACACCAATCATCTCCCAAACAGTCTTTGGCACACACACACCAGTCACCTTCCTGAACAGTTTCTCTCATGCCATACACACACACACACACACACACATACAGGCTTCCCACTCCCGTGTTCTACTTACATATATGGGCTTCTCACTCTCATAATCACTTTCTCTGTCTCTCTCTCTCACACACACACACACACTCACTCACCAGTCTCTCACTCCCATGCTTGTTCTCTCCACATACACAGGCTTCTCATTCCCATAATCACTTTCTTCCTCTCTCACACACACACACACACACACACTCACCAGTCTCTCACTCCCATGTTCTCTTTCAGATATACAGGCTTCTCCCTCCCATGATGTGTCTCACACACACCCAGGTTTCTCACTCCCATGCTCACTCTTCACATGCACAGGCTTCTCATTCCCATAATCACTTTATTTCTCTCTCTCTCTCACACACACACACACACACACACACCAGTCACCTGATCTCACTCATGCATACACACACACACACACAGGCTTCCCACTCCCAAGTTCTCTTTCAGATATACAGGCTTCTCCCTCCCATGCTGTCTCACACACACCCAGGTTTCTCACTCTCATGCTCACTCTCTTCACATGCACAGGCTTCTCATTCCCATAATCACTTTCTCTCTGTTACACACACACCAGTCTCTCTCTCATTTCCATGCTCGCTCTCCACTGCACAGGCTTCTCATTCTCTGAATCACATTCTTTCTCTCACATTCACACACACCAGTCTCTTTCTCTCACACACACAGTCACCTTACCAACCAGTCTCTCACTCTCATGCATGCACACACACACACATAGGCTTCCCACTCCCATGCTGTCTCACACACACCCAGGTTTCTCACTCTCATGCTCACTCTCTTCACATGCACAGGCTTCTCATTCCCATAATCACTTTCTCTCTGTTACACACACACCAGTCTCTCTCTCATTTCCATGCTCACTCTCCACGTGCACAGGCTTCTCATTCCCTGAATCACATTCACATTCACACACACCAGTCTTTTTCTCTCACACACACAGTCACCTTACCAAGCAGTCTCTCTCTCTCATGCATGCACACTCACCCAGGTTTCTCACTCCCACAACTCCAGGCTTCCTTCGCTCATGCTTTCTCACATGCACAGGCTTCTCATTCCCATAATCACTTTCTCTCTGTTACACACACACACACCAGTCTCTCTCATTTCCATGCTCACTCTCCACGTGCACAGGCTTCTCATTCCCTGAATCACATTCTCTCACATTCACACACAGTCACCTTACCAAGCAGTCTCTCTCTCTCATGCATGCACACTCACCCAGGTTTCTCACTCCCACAACTCCAGGCTTCTTACGCTCATGCTTTCCCACATACCCAGACTTCTCACTTCCAAGCTTTTTCTCTCTCACACACACACACAAGTCACCTCCCTGACTAATGTCTCACACTCTCACATACACATCAGTCATCTCCCTGAGCAATCACTTTCATTGTCTCTCACATACACACACACACACATCAGCTCTCTGACCAGTCAATCACACACAGGCTGGCTGGCTGCTTCTCACTCTCTCTTACTCACTTCCTCTTCCCCCCCCCCCCCCCCGAGCACAAATGGGAGCTGCAGCAGCCCCCGCAGGCCAAGAAAGAAGAATCCCATCGGCCGCGGGAGGCTCATGCTGCTGGCTCCTTTCTCGATTACTGGCTGCTTCAATTGCTCAGGGACCGACGCTGCAGCCGACGCAGCACGGCTCTTTCTCCTTCCCGCGCACCGCTCCGTGTATCACTTCCTGTTCTGGGTCACGGGAGGGGGGTGCAGGCGCGGGAAGAAGAAAAGGCCAGCCGCGGGTACCACAGCTTCTAATACTGCTGCCGTTCCCACTGGGCTTGAACGTGCTGACAGCCCAGCGGCAACGGCAGCGGGAGAGACCGGGAGCGCGCGCCGCAGACCGGCAAAAAACTCCTGTGGACAGGAGGTTGGGGACCCCTGAAAAAGACCGCGAAAGGCGGGAACTGGTAGGTAGGTAGGAAAGAAACTCGAGCGAAGGCACGCTGCCCGATTGGCCGGTGCTGGGCAAGGCCAGCACCGGCCAATCGGGCAGCGTGCCTTCGCTCGAGTCACTCCCTCCCCCCCCCCCCCCCCCCCCCCCCCCACCGAACGCTGTAAAAAAAACAGTTCATTCTCCGCTCCCTCGCTCCCCGATTGGCCGGCCAATCGGGGAGCGAGGGAGCGGAGAATGAGGCACGCTGCCTTCCCTGCAGAGGGAAGGCAGCGTGCCTCATTCTCCGTCTGCTCTCAGCAGTGGGCGGGCCGGTCACAGACCGTAGGCGGGCCGGATTCAGCCCGCAGGCCGCCCCTTGCCCAGGTCTGCTCTATAGGATATGAAGACTCAAATGGTAGCCAGGAAAAAATAATAGAAACTATTCTAAAGTACAAAATCACAGAATATATAGAAAGGCATGGTTTAATGGGACACAGCCAGCATGGATTTACACAAGGGAAATCTTGCCTCACCAAACTGCTACATTTTTTTGATGGTGTTAATATTTAGATTTTCAGAAGGCGTTTGACAAAGTGCCCCATGAGAGACTCCTGAGAAAATTAAAATCTCATGGAATAAGTAGTGATGTCCTTTCTTGGACTGCAAACTGGTTAAAAGGTAGGAAACAGAGAGTAGGACTAAATAGTTTTCTCGGTGGAAAAAGGTGGAGTGCCTCCATGATCTGTACTGGGACCAGTGCTTTTCAATATATTAAGAACATAATAACTTGCCATGCTGGGTCAGACCAAGGGTCCATGAAGCCCAGCATCCTGTTTCCAACAGAGGCCAGACCTGGCAATTACCCAAACACTAAGAAGATCCCATGCTACTGATGCAATTAATAGCAGTGGCTATTCCCTAAGTAAACTTGATTAATAGCAGGTAATGGACTTCTCCTCCAAGAACTTATCCAAACCTTTTTTGAACCCAGCTACACTAACTGCACTAACCACATCCTCTGGCAACAAATTCCAGAGCTTTATTGTGCGTTGAGTGAAAAAGAATTTTCTCCGATTAGTTTTAAATGTGCCCCATGCTAACTTCATGGAATGCCCCCTAGTCCTTCTATTATCCGAAAGGCAGGGTGGTAGTGTGGAAATGTCTCCTGGTGAAACCCTGGAGCTTAATGAGGGCTGCTTTTTATCATGGCTTGGAAAGCCATAGCCCAGGCATGCCACACCACTCTCATTACCCCCACCTCACCCCCCCCCCTTTCCCTCCCCCCAAAAAGCACTGAGACGTCTGTTCAAAATCCAAAATTGTATTCATTGCACATAACCCAACAACACTAACTCTGATCTTGCAACAGAAACAAAACAGTGGAAGACACAGGGCACAGCTTTCGGTAAATGAACTGAAACCTCCATCCCTGTGCTCATGCAGCCTTCGCTGCCCAGGAGACTTTTCTCTGGTTATCAATGCCACCTTTTCCACCCTTATTGATCGTTTAGAGCCCCCTCACCAGGCCGCCGTGCCGCGCTGCCCCCACCATTGGTTATTATTTATTGTTTCACCGCTCCCAGGCCTTGGGGTTATTCATTCTCGCCTTGCATTGCGATTCCCTGCTCGGGGGGGGGGGGCGTTCGCAGTGCGCTGAACGTTGATTCCCACCAGCAGGCCGGGCGCCCCCTTTCTAATGGCACCCGGCGCCCCCATTTTCGTCTTCCATTTTGGCTGGCGAGCCGCCCTCGCTCTTCAGCTGTGACGGGAACCCCTGCTCCTATCCCCCCCCCCCCCCCCCCCCCCGATGCTGACTGGTTTGTAGCCTGCTTAGCTGGGGTGCTGGGAGGATGAAACCTCTGTGGCCTGTGCCATCCTCGCCCCTGCTGCTCCTGCTGTTTGCCTGCTCAGCCCCTGCCTTGAACCTTTTACTGCTTTCTCAGTTTCTCCCCCTCCTTGGACTGTCTCCCCCCCCCCCCCCCCGCAATCATCGTTCCTCACCCCAGGGCTCCCTGACGTCTTATTAGGAGTTTACTGTTGGAGGAAGAAGAGCAAAATGCATCCACCTAAAGGGAAGAAGCCCAGGTAAAGCCCCGCACAAGGAATGAGGGCTGACAGGGCGCAGGGGAAGGAACCCCCCCCCCCCCCAGCCTGGCTGACAAGGTGTGCAGTGCTTGCCTTATAGGATGGAGGAGGGGGAGGGGAAGCATCTTGTGCCCGGGAGCCATGTTCTGCCTTCATAAAGCCAAGAATAATAGCAGGGCATTCCTCCTTTGTCAGTCAAGCTGCGCGCTGTGAAAGCCTCTGGGAATGGCAGCATTGATGTTCTCCGGGACTGGGAGTTACAATGTATCGGATGAGTCTTCTGTCGCTTGCAGCTGAAAGACACATTGTTTCCAGGGGGAAAGGGAAACCCAGCAAACCAAAGGGAAAGAATAGGGTTGGTATTTTTTTTTTCCCTGCTTGTAATATTATTTGTACCGCCTGCTCCTTTAAGGTAACCCCCACCCTTTTTTTTTGCAAGCACTCCCAGACAGAGGCTGGGAGCCACCTGCAGAGGCTGAGGAAAACCCGGGGGAGCCGCTCCGGATCAGGATTCTCCCACGGGGATCATGCACAGAGCCTCTCTCTCTCTCAGAAAAGGAGAAGGTCCACAGATGGGAATGTACTGACTGAGAGATTAAAGAACCTAAATATGCACACCCTGGAGGAGAGGAGGAGCAGGGGTGATATGATACAGACTTTCAAATACTTAAAAGGTTTTAATGATCCAAAGACAACAACAAACCTTTTACAATGGAAAAAAAATCAGCAGAACCAGGGGTCACGATTTGAAGCTCCAGGGAGGAAGACTCAGAACCAATGACAGGAAGTATTTCTTCACGGAGAGGGTGGTGGATGCCTGGAAGGCCCTTCCGGAGGAAGTGGTGAAGGCTAAAACTGTGAAAGATTTCAAAGTGGTGTGGGATGAACACTGTAGATCCATAAAGGCTAGAGGAAGAGTAGAGCCATGGGGGTGGCTTGCTGGTATGTTAACTACTACCTGGTGATTACTACCCTTACTCAAAAAAATCCCTTGCACGGTTAATGCAACCCCAAAATTGCTCTCTGCTTCAACGGCAAGGAGAAATGTGGAAAAGAGGATTTGCATTCAGATAACAGCCAACAAGGTCTGAACTTCACAATCTGGGTAAACAAATAAACGTGGGGGTAGCTTGCTTATTGCGGCGGTTACTACCCTAAACCAATTAAGCCTGATACATCACTTTGAATGCATTAACAGCAATGCTCTCTGCTTCAACCGCAGGGGGAAATGTGGAAAAGAGGATTTACATTCAGACAACATCCAACAAGGCATTGATCTGTGCAGTCTGGGTGAACAAGCATCGGGGTAACTTGCTTGATGCAGCGGTTACAACCCTTAAACATAAGCCTTATGCTCACCTTTGCTGCAACTCCACCATTACTCTGTGCATCAATGACAGGGGAGGGCAGGAAACTCGAATCAAACAGTTACCAACAAGGGCCCTGAAGTTGGTGGTTGGTGAAACAGATATGTATGGGAAAATAAGTGTGGGAGCTTGCTGGGCAGACTGGATGGGCCGATTGGTCTTTTTCTGCCGTCATTTCTATGTTTCTATCACAATAATGCAATTTCTCATGCTTCTTCAGTGCATTTGTAGGAGACCGGGTCACCCCCTCTCGCTCCCCCCCCCCCCTCCCCTTCACACCCCTCAGTATCCTCCTCCTCCTCTCTCTTTCTCTCCTGGCTGATGTCTCCAGCCTCTCAGACAAGGCGCACTGCCCCTGAGACCTGGGACCAAACGCCTCCCAGAGCTCTGCAGACCATGGGAATCCCTCCTGGAAGGGAAAGTCAACACCCCCTCTTCTCCTCCACAACCTGTGCTGTCTCTCCCTGGCTCCCTTCCTTGACAAACTCCACCCACTGACTCGTGGAGTCACCTATATAATGGTCACCACTGATCCACCCAGTGCCAGGGCAGACCCTTAATATCACCTAACACTATCCCTGGAATCTCCCATTACTGGAATCTTCCTCATTTAAACCTATGGTGGAGCCTAGTGGGCCTTATATATATATGTATATATATATCATATATGAGGGTCTCCCGTATTATCATCATCAGAGGGCTTGGGATATCTTCCCCCTTTTATTAGGGGACCGTTGAACTTGTACAGAAAATGAAATGCCCTGTGATACATCCAGAGAAGTTTAAATAAATGGTTATATATGATTGAATATTGGCAGCAAATCATAAGCTTTTTACCCTCCCCTTTGGTGTTTCTTGAGATAATCCCGTTTATTGGACAAACACAATAGACACTGTAGTGGATGAGTTTTCCAGCCCACAAGGATCTCATCTTCAGATGTAACACAAGAGACAGGGCCTCGGCCCCGTTGGACCACTCCCATTTAGGTCTACTCAAAGGGCACAACAGGCCGTGAAGGATCCGGTTTCCTTCTGGATCAGTATGGCCTGCTAAGATGCACTGCTGCATTCGAGGTCCCGAGCATGGTCCTGCACCTTTGCATTCTCCAGCCACTGCTTCAGAGCATCACAGGGAACAGCATTACATTCACAAGGCATTCATTTCAAATTTGGGCAGGATCATAGCCTGCCCAAATTTATATTTTATACTATCCCCCATTAATGTACATATTGTATATACTTGCAAATCTTGTTTATAATATTTAATGCTATACTCCCATTATATCTTCCCCCCCCCCTCAATTACTCTCTTGTTAACTTGTTATATTTGTTCGATGTAAAGTGCCACCCAGGCGTCTGTTTGCGTTACACTGTAAACCGATGTGATATCTTTGATGAATGTCGGTATATAAAAATTTTAAATAAATAAATAAATAAAACTGGTTTCTGACTTGTAAATGGAGAAACCAATAGCAGATGAGGATCTCAGGGGGGCTCATCTAATCTGCCCATTCCTGATTCAATACCACAGAGCCCTGCCCCGCCGGTCTCAGGCTTTACCCTGACCGTCACATGCAAGGGTCCTCTCTTCTTGTCCCAGGCTCTCTTGAATTCTGCAAACCATTTTGGCTACCATCACCTTCACAGGGAGCCTGTTCCACGTATCCATTACCCTTTCCATGAAGTAGCATTTCCTTCTGTCAGGGTCTTTCTTTCACTAAAGAAGCAAAATTTGCCTTGGTAGGGGGTAGTTAAGCTCATTCCCCTGGTGTAGAGATCCTTCTCTGGGGGGGCGCAGTAATCAGTTTCTACCAAAAGGTGGCAGTGTAGAGACTCCTGCAGGGGCTCTGCATTGAGAGGAGGAGCACATTCCAGCTCCCTAGCAGAGAGGAGACGGTGGAAGAAAGCTTAGTCAGCCTCGTTTTCTGTCCACTATATGCCCCTTTATTTTTCTACGTAAAAGCATACTGAAATCCAAGCAGCCCACAGCCAGGACTTGGCCCTTCTTTGGTCATTCAATCATCAAATAAATTGATCCTCCTCTGGTGAGAACCACGCTGCCTCCGATCCTGTAATCTGCCAGGGAAAAGCTTGTCAGGCATTGCTTGGAATAACTGCAGCAAGCATAGATTGAGTTGGTTTTATTGATTAGATGGAGCTGGAAGTCAAATTTAAGAACATAAGAACATAAGAAAATGCCATACTGGGTCAGACCAAGGGTCCATCAAGCCCAGTATCCTGTTTCCAACAGTGGCCAATCCAGGCCACAAGAACTTGGCAAGTACCCAAAAACTAAGTCTATTTCATGTAACCATTGCTAATGGCAGTGGCTATTCTCTAAGTGAACTTAATAGCAGGTAATGGACTTCTCCTCCAAAAACTTATCTAATCCTTTTTTAAACCCAGCTATACTAACTGCACTAACCACATCCTCTGGCAACAAATTCCAGAGTTTAATTGTGCATTGAGTAAAAAAGAACTTTCTCAGATTAGTTTTAAATGTGCCCCATGCTAACTTCATGGAGTGCCCCCTAGTCTTTCTACTGTCCGAAATTTCAAGTCAATGATCTTTTTTTTTTTTTTTTTTTAACATGCTTTCCCTTCCTGCCTCCTCTCTCAACATTCTTCTGTCTCACTTAGTGGATGCACATAGTACAACAATCTTTGTTTTGTGTGTGTGAATGCGTGCATCCACTCAATTGAGTATATTTTAAAGCTAAAGACCCCAGCCAATACACCCAGTACCTGTGCAGCAAATATGCTATTCTAAAACAGCATTAACAACCAGGGCTCAAACAGCAAAAAACCCAGCTAGGAAGAGGCAATATTGCAAACATTGCAACGTGCCCTGGAACACCGATACACCTCCTATTGAGAGGTGCAGATTGGAAAACAGAACAAGCTGGGCTGTTACAGGTGCCTACATAGAAAATACGTGCCAGCAGAATCCCTCACCTCAGTCACAAATGCAGAACACAGGCAGACTCACAGCGAATACTGGATTAAGTGACCATTCATAGAAATGTGCAGACAGAAACTGAACTAGAAACCCAAAGAAGCCACACTCTGCCTAGGGTGTAACAATGCAGAAACAGAAATGCATTTCCTCCTGAGCTGAGTTCAATACAAAGATATAAGAGATCCACGTCCTCAAACTATCCTGTTTGATACTTTATATGGGCCCAGTATTCAAAGATATCCGGCTGTATATGTTGCTGGCTTTAACGTATCTGGCTAACTGGGAAGGGATATTCAGTAGCACGGTAATGCCACTGCATTTTATTTATTTATTTCTAAGCTGCACACTCCACACACAGATCATGGTGGCGGACAAAATAACCTGTGTAAAATAAAATACATAAAAGCAAAGTATGTTTCATCAAAGAGCATCTGATTATCCTTCGCTGGCAGATATATCTGTTTACCTAGGCCTTCACATTTTCAGCAGGAGCTGGTAGTTTCTTTAGGTGCACTTACCCTTCAAAGGCAGTTTTGAATAGCCCAGTTTTTAAGGCTGATTTAAATTCTTTAAAATTAGCAGGCATAAGTGTTCCAGCAACAGATAGGTCCCAAACTAACCCTAAACGAGCCTGATTCATGCAGACGGTGCATGGAGGAGTCCGGTGTTGGTGGTTGTGTACAAATGCAACCCCATGGATGAATATCCTGCGTGAAGACCCTGGGATTTAAAGGGCGGTAGAGCATCAACATTCGGGCGGTGTGGCCAAGCACAGATACAGCGGCTGATTGTGACCAAGCCCTTTCTGGATGGCACCTGGATACTGTGAATCCCTAATTCTTGCAGGGAGAATGAGATGGAACAGTTCAGGGGGGAAGAGAGTAACTGCTTTGCATCAGCATCCGTTCCGAAATTTACTGCTAAACCACCCAGCAGCTTGCATAAAGGGGGGAGATGGAAAGAGTAAAGTAGCTGAGAGTGTCCAGCCATGTGGCACTGCTGCTGGTTTTGCATCCAAACATCCAGAAAACCGGTTATTCCAGACCACTTGGTGCTTATTCCCCTTCAGAAATATATCGCCAGATAAGTTCTGGTTATCTGAGGCTGACATTAGAGCTGCTGTGGAGCAGGGCTAACCTGTGTGGTTAACTCTAAATATCCAGGTAAGGCGACCTGCAAAGATATTTTCGGAATATTGATCGGTGGGGGTCTCTGAGAGCAGCCCAGCTGTCTGTCCCCAAGGAGGAGGCCGGCTCTGGCATTTGACGGGTTAAAGCCTTCCATAGACTCTGTCACCCCCTCGCTGGCTCCCCCCCCCCCCTCCCCCCCGTGCCTGGCATTGTCTGGGAAGCGGGAGCTTCCCTTGCACCCGTGATCTGGAGCCCTGCCTGCTGCTCGCCCGCGGCCGTTGTATGGGGATTGTCAGGAGTGCATTATCACATGCCTGACACGCCGAGGATCCGTGACAGGGCTGAATGAAAACCTTTTATTGGCAAGAGGAGTAAAAAAAAAACCACATGAAACCTGCCCAGCTGTCAGGGATGTACAGTGGAGGCTGATTCTGTTTCACCCTAAAATGAATGAAGGCAGAATTGTAGCAGGTCCAAAAGCAGCATGTTCGGCCTTGCCAGAGTGCTGCTATGTGCAATTTCTTTTTTTTTTTCCCCCCTGCTTTTGACTCCTGACGGTGTCTACCGGAGACAGGCCACGCAATCGAGATTAATCTGTCTTGTAAGATTTATTTTTGCATCTAATTCCCATCAGGGATCAAAACGTGGTGGTGGTGGTGGTGCTGATGATGATCATTCTTAGCTGCCCAGCGCCATGCAAGCCTCCAAGGACAGTGGTCAGAGTTGCCAGGACCACTGACCGGCAGGGCACAGCACATTTTAAAAAGTCGGATCTTGGCATCCCAAACCTTATTCGTCTTATATTGTTTTTTGGTGATATCCTGGGGGGGGTTAGCTTTCGAGTTTATTCTTTGAAATTCCGATTTGAAAACTTTCTGCCCTGGCTTTGCCACACTATAATGCAGACATTTAGTTACAAGTTTTAGGGGGGGGTGCTAGAAGACTTCAGCAGGCTGGGGCACATCTCCGCTGCTGCAGTTTGGAGTAGGATGACACTGGAAAGCCTTACAGGAGTAATTGGAGAGCTGTGAAAGTTTTGACTTGGCAGGCAGATCTGACTGCATTCCTGAACATATACTGTGAATTAGGTACAGCTGCACCGAGCTCAGCAGAGAAGGTGGCGAGGTGAGCCAGCGCGGTGTGATGGGAGGGCCAGGGAACGCTCGCAGGGCTGCTGAGTTGGGGGAGCGCGGATGGCAAGGCGATTTGGACACGTTCCTGAGCCAATGGCAGAAAGCATTAAGAGCAGATTCCTGCAGGTAGATCACGGCTGACAGCTCGGAGATCTTAATGTAGAGGACAGCGGGAAGGGAGATGACCACAGGTATGGTAACACAGCAGATGGTGGCCCGTACAGTAAGGGCAAATTGACCCATCCAAAGGAGACAAGGGTCACCGTGTTGAGAAAGAGGAAGAAAAAAGAGGAAGTATTAAAGAAATACTTCAGTTTGGTGCTCACTAAAGGAGATCCTGGAGGAGGAACGTTGCTGGTTGGCGATGGTCCTCCTTCTCAGATACAACCCCATTTACAGAAGAGCGTGGGGGCCTGATGAGGTACACTCCCAGGATACTAAAAAGCAGAAGTATTAAAGAAATACTTCAGTTTGGTGCTCACTAAAGGAGATCCTGGAGGAGGAACGTTGCTGGTTGGCGATGGTCCTCCTTCTCAGATACAACCCCATTTACAGAAGAGCGTGGGGCCTGATGAGGTACATCCCAGGATACTAAAAAGCAGAAGTATTAAAGAAATACTTCAGTTTGGTGCTCACTAAAGGAGATCCTGGAGGAGGAACGTTGCTGGTTGGCGATGGTCCTCCTTCTCAGATACAACCCCATTTACAGAAGAGCGTGGGGCCTGATGAGGTACATCCCAGGATACTAAAGGAGCTCAGGAAGATGCAGCTGAGTCCACTGAAAGACTTATTCAGTAGATCCTAGAAACAGGTGTGGGGCCACAATATTGGAGAAGGGCAGGGGAGGTTCAGCCTTACAAAAGTGGGAAGAGAGAAGAGGCTGAAAACGATAGGCAGGTGGTGGGAAAATGAATGAAGATGCTGCTGAAGAATTGAGATTACACGGTTATAGCAGAGGAAAGTTGTATCAAACAATTCTGATTCACTTTTTTTTTGCCTGGGCAACTAAAGAATTAGATGAAAGATTACAAATTGGTTGACCGACAGATGACAGTGAGTGGTGGTAAATGGAACCTACTCTGAGGAGAGACGGGTAATAAGTGGAGTGCCTCAAGGATCAATTCCAGGGCTGGTTCTGTTCAATATCTTTGTGAGTGACAAAGCAGAAGGGTTTGACGGAAAAGTTTGTCTTTTTCAGATAACACTAAGATCTGAAACACAGTGGACACACTTGATGGAGTAGAGAGAATGAAATGTGATCTAAGAAAGCTTGAACATTGGTCAAAGGTTTGGCAGCTGGGATTCAATGCAAAGAAGTGCAGAGTCCTGCATCTGGGATGGATAATCCACAGGATCTCTATGCGATGAGGGTGAAAGACCGATGTGCATGGACCGGCAGAGAGATAGTATGTGATGATCTGAAGGCAGGGAAGCAATGTGACGAGGCGGTGGCTAAGGCCAGAAGATGCTGGACTGGCACAGAGCGAGGCATAACCAGCAGGGAAAAGGAGGTGATGATGCCCCTGTACAGGGCTTTAGTAAGGCCTCACCTCTGGAGTACTGTGCTCAGTTCTGGAGACCGTACCTCAAAAGGGATAGAGCCAGGATGGAAGTGGTCCAGAGAAGGGCAATCAAAATGGTGTGAGGTCTTCACTTATGAGATGAAACTGAAGGGCCTGGAGGAGAGGAGGGATGGGGAGATAGGATACAGATTTTTAAGTACCTCAAGGGTATTAATGGTTCATGGGAATCGAGCCTTTTCCAGTGGAAAGAAAGCTGTAGAAGTAGGGGGTCATAATATGAAGCTCCAAAAGGGTGGTGGATGCATGGAATATCCTCCCGAAAGAGGTGCTGAAGACCAGAGTGGTCATAAAAGGGCGAGGGATAAACACAGGGGATCCCTAATGGCTAATGGATGCAAATGAGGAAAAGGAGTAACCTGTGTTAACTTGTGTAACCTGCGTGGAGCGGCAATTATTACCCTAAAAAAAAAAAGCTTTCTGGACACACTGCCATCATTTGCTCTGTTACTGCTCTCTACCGATTTGCGTAGATGAGAATATAATTATGCTTAGGTGAACCAACAACATCTCGCACCTCCTCCCATGCCTCACTGCGGTTCCTGCCAATGCTCTCTATATTTGCCCCATCCAGGTTTACATTCTGTTACAGGGTCAGATCCCAACACCTTTCCTGCTAGACCAATCCTTTTGGATTCTTATAAGTCCCAATTTAACCATCGCCCAGTTCCCCTCCCATATTTTACCACCAAGCTTTGTAATAGTCCACAACAGCCACCAAAACCAGTGAGGCTGGTGTCGGAAAAAATCCAACCACTCCCTGCTCAGTGATGTCAGGGCTGCCTCGGGAGCCGGATACAGTCACATCATGACTCTCTGACTGCCTGTTGGCATCTATTCTCCCCTTTGTGACCCTCAGTAGCTCAGACAGGTGCAACTGGGCAGTCTGGATTGGCCAAATGGTCTTTATCTGCTCCCTGTCAGGAGGGAGATTGATCTCCAAGACCCTGCGCATTGTTGAAAAGTCTTCAGCAGGTGCAGTAATAATCACGCTGGATGATGAATGCGGTTCCAACATAAATTTACTGATAATTTGATTCATGCAGAAATGATTGACAATATACAAGTCTTTGTTTCAATAACTCGCTGACCCTTGACCGATGCTTCTGTTTCCAGTTGCAGGGGTAGTTTTGGAGCTCCCTCCCAGAACTGGTGGGATAGGATTTAGATGGCACACGTTCAGTCCCATTTGCCATACCTCGGTTCCTGCGGTATATCCTGATGGCATGTGGTGGCTACCACCGGATAGGTGCTACAGTTCTCCTGTCCTCCTCCCGGGAATGAAAGCGAATCCTCTCCTCGGGCTGACCTTAGATCTGGGCCAGAGGACCTTGCATATTGTGCTACGTCATTGCAGCTGACCAGCTTAGTCCAATGCTAGGAGCAACCAGTTTAATGTTAATTAGGCTTTCCTGACCCCAAATCCCAATCCTCCCTCCACCCTTCCATTTCTGAAATCATTAACAATAAATAGGAATCTCTGATTAGGACAGGATGATTGTGTGGCGGCAGAGGGATGCAGTGAATCCCCAGGGAAACCCCAGCTCCCTTCGCACCTGTGCTGAACTTCAGCAAGAAACTGGCAGCAGAGCAGCAGCAGGAGACTCTTCCTTCCCGCTGCGTCCCCACTGCTCGGAGAGAGAGGTGGGCAGGTAGTGGGGCAGCTCCACAGACACAACAGGGGCGCATCCTACTTATTTATAACCCGCTGTTCATTAAGGGGCCGATGTAATAAAGTGCGTCGAAGCTGCCTCGGGTTTGTGTGCACCTGTTCGCACATTTGTACACGTGTTTTCCCGCACAAAACCCTATCCGGTAGGGATGTGAATCGGTACCGGACTTGTTTCTGGTATCGGGTTCATAGTAAAACTGCGGGAATTCTTCGTTCGCGGTTCTGAATCCTTTTTTTCGGCAGTCCGGAACTGAAAAAAAAAAAACCACCCGACCCTTTAAATCTCATTATTTAGAATCCCCCACCCTCTCGACCCCCCACAAAACATTTCTAAAGTACCTGGTGGTCCAGCAGGGGTCCCGGGAGTGATCTCCCGCTCTCAGGCCATCGGCTGCCAGTAAACAAAATGGCACCGATGGCCCTTTGCCCTTACATGTGACAGGAGCTATCAGTGCCATTGGCCGGCCTGTCACATGGTAGGAGCAATGGATGGCCCGCGCCATTTTTAAAGATGGCGCCTGCTCCTACCATGTGACAGGGGCCAGCCAATGCACCGATAGCCCCTGTCACATGGTAAGGGCAAAGAGCCATCAGCGCCATTTTGATTAGTGGCAGCAGACGGCCGGAGAGCAGGAAATCCTAAATAATGAGTTTTAAAGGGTTGGGGTGGGTTTGGGGGTTGTTTTTGTGTGCCCTTTCTTCCTCCCCCCCCCCCCCCCCCAAAAAAAAATGATAAGAGAATCCCATGAAAATTTTGTGGGGTTTTTCCTATCGCTTTCGGGGGAACCCCCCCCCCCCCCCGATTCCTGACGGATGAGAAAATATCGTACGATATTTTCATCCGTCAGAAAAACGATTCCACATCCTACATAAGGGGATGTAGTAAGAGTTTTGTGCATGGGGAAAAAAGCATGTACGAACGCGCTTTCGTACCTGCATTTTTACTGCTCAAATGCATGCTAATGACATGCAAAGGAGGGTGATTACCTAATCATCGGCAATGCAGGAGCCGCACTGATGCTACTGCGGGTTTTTTAATGCGGGTTTTTTTTATCGCCACGGTCAGGGCACGAGTTAAGTGTCAGCCGCAGATCCAGGGGCCATTTTATTCAGTGCTAGCTAAGCTGGCCACGCGGGCGGCCAAGATAGAAGCTCAGATAAGTGCCTTTCACGGTGCTCGGCATCCAGAAAAGCACCTAAGCTGGATGCTCAGGCGCTCGAGATAGGCGCTGGGCTAGGCACTTTCCGGGGCATTTATCTCGGTACACAGGCACCCTGAACGGCAGCCAGGGCTCCGATCTCACTGCCATGCAGTCATCACCCGCATATGAAAATCCACGTTTGCTTTCATGCCTGGATTATTGGCGCGGCTTTTCAGCGTGGATGCGGCTGCTTGTTGCACAGGGCCTTACCGTGCGGTTAGGTACGCGCATTTCTTCGTGCGTGCGCAGATTTCTGCGGGCAAATCATTTGCGTCATTTTTTTTTTTTTAACGTCCCGCGGTCGCGGCAGCTTTAGCCGCGCGCGGTGATCAAAACCCGCGCTCATAACTAGCGCCTGTTTTGCCGCGGGTCTTATTGCACATCGGCCCCTAAATCTAGCGAGGAAGCCGAGCACATGCCCAGAATTATCAGCGCAGCGAGGATCCGTAGCACTGACCCAAAATATGAGCCCTGTCAGACACAGCGCCTGGGAGCTCTCCTCCACCTGTGCCCGCCCAGAATCCCCACGCTCGATGCTCGTTAGAAAGGGAGGTTTCCGGCGATTTTCTAACGCGAAAGCGAATCCTGAGCTGAGTTTATAACAAGTCCGGGAGGGCCTTGCAAAGCCGCGGGCCAGCCCACGCGCTCAGCTCCTTAAAGAGCTGGGCCCTGCCCACGTTTGGACCCTGCTGATGTGGTTAAAATCCTTTTTTTTTTTTTTTTTTGCAATAATTGGAAGTGGAGGCTTCTGAGCGGTACAAAAAGGGGGCCATGCTAAGGAGCGGCTGAAACCGCGCGTGCAGCGCGTTACGGGGAAATCACAGCGCCAAAATGGAGAATGCATGGGGGGAGCCCGCCCACCCGGAGAGCGGGAGGGGAAGGGGTGCCCGGAGTCCCCTGACACCGATCCGGCTCCGAGAACCCTTCCCCTGCTGGCAGCCGCGCTAATAATAATAAATCCCGCGCTGGGCCTTGCCTTTTGTGTGCTCGCCAGCTGTAATTTCACTCACTGACCTCTTTTTAGGAGAAGGAAGCCAGGGCTCCCCCAGCCTTTGTCCTTCCGGCACACGATACCGTGCGGGGGGTTTTGGGAGGATAATTGCAGGTATCGGGTGTTGGCGGGAGAAAAGCCGCGCGGTGGGGCCCAGCCCAGGCTTCCTCCTGTTAAAGCGGCGGCGAGGGGGAGCTTCCCTCCCTCACCGGCAGGGGGCGCGCTCCAGCTTTTAGTGCAGTCTCACGTTTTTTTTTTTCCAGAAGTGGACTGTGCTTGTTATTATTATTATTTTTTTATTATTATTATTTATTTTTTTTTGTCTTGGTGCCGCCGCTTTGACCCCACCCGGAGCTTCCAGGGTGGAAAAGCTTTCGTGGCAGCAAAGGCCGTGATTGATCGGAGCTGTGCCCATAGGGACGCTCTATGCTATACTTTTTATACAACAGTTTTGGTTTTGCTGTTCCTCAGAATGAAAATTAAAATGGACATTTTCTTCTTTTAATTAATATCCCCCCCCCCCCCCCCCAGCTTCTTCTGCCTTCCCATCCAACCGGACTCTGTTTCCTCCTGCTCGCTGTTAGGTTGAAGGTGAAAATCCACTGAGCCTCCTCCTTTGCTGCTGGGCATTTCTCCTGTATAAATCCCTCTGCCCCCTGTCTCCCACCTCTTGCAGCCCAGATTTATTCTGACCCTCATGATATCCATAGTCAGTCACTGGCAGGACTCCCTGCCCCACTACTGAATGCAGAGAGAGCCTGGCTAACTTTAGGACACCTCTACAGCAGGACCAGAGGTAGCCAGATAAGGTATCCGGCTAATCCAACTCCTCCCAAGAACATCCCTACATTATAATGACATATCCAGCTAATACTTAGCTGCATAAGTACCCAAAGTTTTCAAAAGTCAGAATTTACTTGGATAACTTGTCAGAATATAGACCTCCATTTGTCCATTGTCGGCTGAGGGGGGATATGATAGAGGTCTTTAAAATCATGAGAGGTCTAGAACGGGTAGATGTGAATCGGTTATTTACTCTTTTGGATAATAGAAGGACTAGGGGGCACTCCATGAAGTTAGCATGGGGCACATTTAAAACTAATCAGAGAAAGTTCTTTTTTACTCAACGCACAATTAAACTCTGGAATTTGTTGCCAGAGGATGTGGTTAGTGCAGTTAGTATAGCTGTGTTTAAAAAAGGATTGGATAAGTTCTTGGAGGAGAAGTCCTATTACCTGCTATTAAGTTCACTTAGAGAATAGCCACTGCCATTAGCAATGGTTACATGGAATAGACTTAGTTTTTGGGTACTTGCCAGGTTCTTATGGCCTGGATTGGCCACTGTTGGAAACAGGATGCTGGACTTGATGGACCCTTGGTCTGACCCAGTATGGCATGTTCTTATGTTCTTATGTACATAGCAGCATTCCCTTTTTGTAAACCAGTAACTATTAGGGATGTGCATTCATTTTGAACAAATGTGCAATCCGCAACGTATAGGTCCCTATTTGTTGCATTCGTGGGGTTCCGAAACATATGGTAAACCCCACGAATGCAACGTATCATTAACAAATAAAACTCCCACCCTCCTGACCCCCCCCCCCCCAAGACTTGCCAAAAGTCCCTGGTGGTCCAGCGGGGGTCCTGGAGCGATCTGCTGCACTCGGGCCGTTGGCTGCCGGTATTCAAAATGGCGCCAATAGTATTATGGTTATTGATGTTTGGGTGGATCCTTGGACACTGTGGCAGCTGACCATGCCCACGGGGGGCAGTCCCGTGAGGGACCACGGTGTCAGGCTAGACTCTGAACACACAAATACAGATTTGAATCTTTTATTAAACAGTTTTGGAAACCACCAGAGGTGGCAGTAGTGAGAAGCAGATGTTGAGCCCGACTGGGCAAGTATCCCACAGGACGCTGGAACAGCAAATCCTCTGCTAGGCTGTGCTGTAGTGGAAAGAGACTGAGAGTTATGAGTACACGATAAGAAGCATTCAGAGTCCCAGGTAGAATTAGGAGAAGCTCCGAGACAGGGAGAGCAGGCCCTCGAGGAGCGAGTACCTGATCCCTTAGAGTAGAGAGACTCAGTTGTATTGTACTCACACAGCGATTCCACTAGACGAGAGGCCTGGCACTGGAACAGAGGGCAGGCCCTCGAGGAGCGAGTACCTGATCCCTTAGAGCAGGGAGACTCAGTGGTATTGTACTCACACAGCGATTCCACTAGACCAGAGGTCTGGCACTGGAACAGAGGGCAGGCCCTCGAGGAGCGAGTACCTGATCCCTTAGAGCAGGGAGACTCAGTGGCATTGTACTCACACAGCGATTCCACTAGACGAGAGGTCTGGCACTGGAACAGAGGGCAGGCCCTCGAGGAGCAAGTACCTGATCCCTTAGAGCAGGGAGACTCAGTGGTATTGTACTCACACAGCGATTCCACTAGACGAGAGGTCTGGCACCAGAACAGAGGAGTGAGTACCTGATCCCTTAGAGCAGAGAGACTCAGTGGCATTGTACTCACACAGCGATTCCACTAGACGAGAGGTCTGGCACTGGAACAGAGGGCAGGCCCTCGAGGAACGAGTACCTGGTTCCAGGGAAGCAGTACTGTGGAATAGATGGTGTTGTACTCACAGATGGAAACTGTTAGTGAAGTCTTCCAAGTAGAAAGGTTTGAAGATGCAGGCAGCGACTCAGGGAACGTGGGCCCTCGAGGAGCGAGTACCGGTTTCCTGATAGCACCTGAAAGAAGCAGAAGATGCTCCCGAGGAGCGGGTACCCCATTAACAACCTCGAGGGGTGTAGGAGTTCCAGATAACGCTGGAGTGGCAGAGCAGCTTCGGTACGGAGAGCGAATCCCATCCTTAGAGAATCCGTTGCTAACTCGATGAGCTAGCAAATACTGAAGGCTTAAATATCCGGGTGGCGTGACGTCATATCAGGGGGACGCCCCTGAGGTTTGCGCCAACGTGGAAATGACGATGAGGGCGGCGTCCACGCGCGCCCTAAGGTACTTTGGAGGAGCGTGGCGGGAGGCAGCACCAAAGCCGGTCCGGGGACACGGGAGAGGACGGCAAACAGACGCCATGGCAGCCAGTGGGAGGAGCCACAAGTAGTGAGTGGTAGGCGGGGCGAAGCCGTCGAAGACCGATGGTCGCAACAGATAGCCTTTGCCCTTATTATGTCACAGGGGCTACCGGTGCCATTGGTTGGCCCCTGTCACACAGTAGGAGCAATGGACGGCCGGCGCCATCCCCCTGTCACATAGTAGGAGCAGAAGATGGCGCCGGCCGTCCATTGCTCCTACCATGTGACAGGGGCCGACCAATGGCACTGGTAGCCCCTGTGACATAGTAAGGGCAAAGGCTATCGGCGCCATTTGAATACTGGCAGCCGACGGCCCGAGTGCAGCAGATCGCTCCAGGACCCCCGCTGGACCACCAGGGACTTTTGGCAAGTCTTGGGGGGGTCAGGAGGGTGGGAGTTTTTATTTGTTAATGATACGTTTGCATTCGTGGGGTTTACCATATGTTTCGGAAACCCCACGAATGCAACGAATAGGGACCTAGCTGAGCGCACAGATGAAAATTAGAAGAAAGCATGCAAACAACATGAGAAGTGCCACACTGGGTCAGACCAAGGTCCATCGAGCCCAGCATCCTGTATCCCGACAGTGGCCAGTCCGGGTCACAGACACCCGTCAGATCCCCAATAATTGATCTATTTCTTGTATCTCACTCCTAAGTCTGCCTGGCTAATAACTGTTTATGGATTTTTTTTTTCTTTAGAAACTTCTCCAATCCTCTTTTGATCCCACAATATTAGTTGCCTTGACCACGTCTTCTGGCTTGATTGTGCAGAGAGTGAAAAACTACTTCCTACACTTTGTTTAAATCTGCCATTTGCTAGCTCCTTGGAGCGCCCCCTAGTCCTAGTATATCTGAAAGGGTAAATAACCATTCCCTATTTACTCGTTCCACCCCACTCATGATTTTATAAACCTCAATCCATCCATATCCCCTCTCAGACACCTCTTTTCCCAGCTGAAAAGTCCTAGCTCTTTTAGCCTCGCTCCCTAACGGAGGTAGTCCATCCCCTTTATCATTTTGTTGCCAAACTCTGTACATTTTCTATGTCTGCTATGTCTTTTTTGAGATGGGGGTGACCAAAACTGACCCAATACTCACCATGGATTATGATATTCCCAGTTTTATTCTCTATTCCTTTCCAAATAATTCCTAGCATTCTATTTGCCTTTTTGACTGCCGTCGCTCACTTAGCCAAAGATTTCAAGGTATTGTCCACAAGAACTCTGAAGTCCTTTTCCTGGGTGGTGACTCCTAACAAAGAACCCAGCATTGTGTACATGTAGTTGGGATTTCTTTCCCTTACGTACATTATTTTATACTTTTCCATATTAACTTCCATCTGCCATTTAGAAGTCCAGTCTTCTCATCTCACACGGGGCCTCTGCTGTTTGAAAATAGGCTCGGCGCATGTAGGGCTTTGAAAATCTGCCCCCTAGTCAACAAAATCTATGTTGACTCTTCCCCATTAAACCATATCTGTCTATGTGGTCAGTAATTTTGTTTTTAAGAATAGCTTTGACCATTTTGCCTGGCACCAACATATGCTCAATAGTCTATAATTTCAGGGATCACCCCTTGGAGCCCTTTTTAAAAATCTGTGTCATATTATCCACCCTCCAGTCTTCTGGTACCATGGCAGTTTTAAATTATATACTGCAAATCACAGCAGAACAGGTCTGCAATTTCATTTTTTAGTTCCTTCAGATCTTTGGGTTGAATACCATCTGGTCCCAGGTGATTTGTTATTTTCCATTTTGTCAATCTAAGTTATTACGTCCTCCAGTTTTCACAGTGATTCCATCTAGTCGCTCAGAGTCATCACCATCAAAAAATGTTCCCACTGTAGGTATGACACCAACATCCTCCTCAGTAAAGACAGAGACAAAAAATTCATTTCGTTTTCTGCTATTTTCTTATCTCTGGACTTCCTTTTTAACCCTCAGTCATCTAGCAGCCCAACTGACTTCCTCACAGGCTTTTTGCTTCAAATGTTCTTGAAAAAGTTTTCCTCTATGGCAAGTTTAGCTTAGCCTGCTGTATTACTTTTTTACATGTAACTTACCAGAGCTTAGGCTTTTCCCTGTTTTCCTCTTCCCTATTTGGTTTGTTTTCCATTTTTTTTTAATGGTTTTAATTGCTTCTTTAATTACCTCACTATTAAACCATGCCCAGCAATCATTTGCTTTTCCTTCAAACCTTTTTTAATGCATAGAAGACATTTTGTCTGGGCATCAAGGATGGTCATTTGAAACAGCATCCATGCCTCCTAAAAGTTTTTAACCTTGTGGATTGCTCCTTTGAGTTTTTTCCTAACAAATGTTCTCATTTTATCATAGATTCCATTTTTATAGTTAAATGCTATTGCAGTAGTTTTCCCTTAATTGTCCTCCAGTGATTTTGTCAAAATTTATTACATAATGAATCGCTGTTGGAAAGCGAATCCACCAGCAGGTGCTACGTTCCCTGAGTATTAAATCTACTATACTTCCCGCTCTCATTAGTTCCATGAAGCAATCATTGATAGCATCAAGGAAAATCTCCCTCCCTCGCATGTCCTGATGTGACATTTACCCACTCAGTACTTGGGTAATGGACATCTCTTATTATTATTGAGTTGCCCCATTGTGCTAGCTAGTCTAACCTCATCCTAGCCAGGTGGGTGGTAAAAATACCCCACTACTCTAACCCTTGTCTTTTACCCTTGGAATTTCTATCCATAAGGATTCCAAAGTGCAAGTTTTGTTTCTTGTATCCTGTTTGATTCTATGTCATCCTTAACATATAGCATCACACCTCCACCAATTTTATCTGCCCTGTCATGATGCTGTAATTTGTACCCTGCTATCACAGTACGTCATTGGTTATCCTCCTTCCACCAGCTCTCTGAGATTCCTAATATGTCTACACTGTAGAGTATGGAGGCCAAGAACACACTTGAGGCAGCTTCATCGCAGGCAGGAAGAGAAGGGCAAGGCAAGGGGGTGAGCCCTCACGAGGCTCTTCCTTTTATTGTACATTCATACAAAGGCAGATGATGTGTCATTACATGATTGGCTACTTTCCCATAGCAACAGACGAGTCCTTACTCTATTGGCTTTGGCTCAGGGGGTGTGCACGGATCATTTCATTGGCTGCTGAAATCTATACCTCCTGACTTTGTCCTGCCTCTGACTAGGGAACACCCAGCCCTACTTTCAGGCTAACAGGATTAATTATAAGCCAGAGAAATACATGAAGTCAGGTATCCTCTCCTAGGCAGAGAGGCTTAAGCACAAGTGATGCTTTTATTCAGGCAAATGTCAGGGAGAAGGGAAGTTAGTGTTTAACCCTGATGAAATGGCTTGCTGGCAAGCGCATATTTCCCACACTACACCTTCCTTTAGTGCCGTACATTATAATTCTCCAGTCTTGTTTTTAATTTCTGGCATTTGCATACAGACATTTTAAATTAGTTTTATTTGTATTTCTATTTTTATATATAACCCACAACCTGCTTGTGATCAGATGATACTGGCTGTTTGGAGTCCTTTTTATCTGTGTGCTTTGTATGTAAATACATCTGAGTTTTTCAGCTTTCGCAACCACCTCTCTATCAGGATATTCAAGCTTACTTGGTTTCCAGTATCCTTTGAAGATACCTCCCTCCAAATCATGCGCTACAGAATGCACGTCGGCTTTTCCTCCGTGTTCTAGTTTAAAAAGCTGCTCTGTCTCCTTTTAACCACCAGCACCAGCAGCCCTGTTCAATTCTGGTAAAGGTGGAGCCCATCTGATCAGAAATGGCTCCCCCTTCCCAGAATGTCCCCCACTTTCTAACAAACCAAAATCCGCTTCCCTGCACCTCATCCATCACGCGCTGAGACTCGGGAGCTCTGGCCTGCCTCTGGGATCCTGCGCGTGGAACAGGGAGCGTTTCAGAGAAGGCCACCCCAGAGGTTCTGGATTCAATTTCCTGCCCTAAGAGACACAATGCGGCCTCCAGAACCTCCCTCCTGCACCTCCTATGACTTTGGTTCACACGTGTACCATGACAGCCGGCTCCTTCCTGATATGACATGCATAAATCTGCTCCCGGTTGTAAAGCACGTCAGCAGGAAGAGGCTTTCTCTGGTAAGCTCTCCATAGTGCTCTTTTTGTCTCTAGCAATAATTATACCCAGTCTACATAAATACGATTTATGTTGTGTGATTATCTGGCATTAAACAATGCTGTTACGTTCTCGAACCGCTTATTTGGTTCCCACACAGCCTTTGGGAGGCTGCTGGGAGGCTGCTCCAGATGTTCAGCACCTTCTCATTAAATAATACTGTTCTCCACTTTTCCTCTGAGTCTTCTTACCTTCATCTTCATAACACAACACGAAGCCTTTCCTTGATTTTTTTTTCTGTTCTTGTTAACGTCTGGTAGTATATTCTCTAAAACCTAAGGATACTGCAGGTGACAGGTTGGAACCAGCACTGGATGGATGCCAGCGGCTTGATGGTGACCAGGTAGCATCCAGCTAGGCCAAGGGACTCAGGTGAGCAGACGTTGGGACAACAGCATATTACAAGATGGATGGTAAGGCTTGGGAGGGTGGTAGAGACGGGTGAAGGGGGCAGACAGGTATGCTTATATTGGGGAAACTGGGTGTCTGTGGTTGGAGTGCAAGAATTAACAGAGAAACTATGGAGGCTTCTCTTCCTGTTCACCTCAAATATCCATTTTCAGATTGCACAGTGGCACCAGGTAGAGCGAAATGGAAGAAGGAACTGAATGTCATCCGCGTAGATCTTATACGTGACTCCTAGTTGAAAGAGCAAAACAACGGAGGGTAAGGTAGATGTTGAAAAGTGCGGCAGAAAAAGCGGAGCCCTGTGGCACTCCAGAAGTGATGGGGGTGCCACGAGGAGGTAGAATTTGTCTGTTTACTGAGTCCTCTGAGAATTTCAGCGCAGCTTCCGACGCTGCAGAACACAAAACACGGTTAGCCCTGCGCTGTCCTTGGAAAACATCTGTTTAGCAAAACTCAATTAGGATAAAGAATGTATCCAGCTGCACAGTGCGTCCTATTGTCTTTATTAACCACTGAAATAGGTTCACTGAGGTTACGGTTACATCGCTTACAAGAACGCTCTCGGAATTCCAGAGAGATTACAGAAACACACACACACGGTCGTTCACAACAGATAAAACACACACACTAATATTTTCCTGAAATATTCTTTTGAAGCAGAGAAGTGGCAAGGTTTTCTAGAGACCCGTCAGCTATTCCAAGAGCCCTACACAGTGCATTCCAGTGGTTAAGGGAGGGCAGGGCTAGGAGAGATTCCTCTGGTCCCCCTCCCCTTGAAAAGAAATAATATTCCAATAAGCATTTAAACTATGTGTCTACTTGATACCTGTCCTGTGGGAATTCCTGCATCGCAGCATTCTTTTGATAGAAGTATTTCCTTCCTACAGCCTTTGGGTGACTTCTGAAGGGAGCTGGGTGTGCTGGAAAGCTGGCACAGAGGTGGCCAGCTCCAGTCCCCCAGAGCCACCAACAGATCTGCTTTTCAGAATCTCCAAAATGAGCGCAGTGTAACGCGAGGGGATTTTTCGGCCACTGCTTCCACTTTCTCTCTATATATATCCAGATCTATTGCATGCATATTTATTGTGCATGCCCTGAATACCAGGCCTGTCTGTGGCTCCTGAGGACCGGAGGTGGCCACCCCTAAACCACCACCAGACCAGTGGAGAACAGGACACACCAATGGAAGGTTCCAGGTAATGGGGGAGATTTTAAAAGGTGCGCGCGGGAGTAGATTTGTTCGCGCAACCCGGCGCAAACAAATCTACTCCCGATTTTATAACATGCGCGCACTGCCGCGCACGCATGTTATAAAATACAGGGCCGGCGTGCACAAGGCTGTGCAAAATCGGCAGCCTGCGCACGCCGAGCCGCGCAGCCATCCTCCGTTCCCTCCGAGGCCGCTCCGATTTCGGAGCGGCCTCGGAGGGAACTTTCCTTCCGGCCCTCCCACCTTACCCTCCCTTCCCCTATCTAAACCCCCCCCCCCCCCCCCCCGGCCACCTTTATTTTACAAGTTATGCCTGCCCGAGGCAGGCGTAACTTGCGCGCGCCGGCCCAATGTGTTTCGCACTGGCTAAATGGCATCCTCCCTGAAGCTTCTTGTAACTGTGTCGCTTTAACTGTCTGTACGGAAACTTTGTATCTTTGACCATGCTTGTCAAAATTTGCTTGTTAACTTCATTGGTGAAGATCGGCTTCTGATCCCCTGCTCTGTCCCTCCCGATGCAGCCAGAGCGAAGCACGGCCATGTCGAGGGACTAACAGTATTATTACAGTTTATTACCTAATGAGATGCTTCCCTCACTAGGAAAATGACTGCATTCTGGAGCTGGTCCTTGAGAACATCAGGTGAATCCATAAGACAATCCCTGGCAGCGGATGATTTTATCTGGAAGCCAGCAGCCTCGCTCTCAGAGAAGGCCGCCCGTCAGAAGCAGATGGGAAATGCTTCGCGCCATCGGAGAAAGGTCTCACTAAGGATGCATCCCAGCTGCCCGACTTCCCCTTATCCAGGACTGTCTGTTTCGTCTTCTTCCCCTGTACTCCTACCATCTGGTTTAAAAGAGCGAACAAGACCCCCATCCAAATCTCCTCCATACCCTGCAGCCCTCTCTGCCCAACCGCGAGACATAGTCCAAATAGCCAACAATGCCAGTGTGGCCACTGCTTCCATGTGCAGGCTCTCAGGTCCTCTGCCCAGCCTGCCAGACAGAGCCGGCGATCCGAGTGCCTGCATTTCCACCAGGGCTCCTCGCTAGTTACAGAACGTGGGGTCTGCCGGACAGAACTAACTGCCAGCTCGATTCCAACGCCACAGCATGATCTAAACGAAAGGGAGGTGCAGGCAACATTTCGTTTCATTTTTCATTTGGTTTTTTCATTTCATGGGCTTTTTCTTAATTTTTTTTTTGTTTTTATTCATTTTGGAAAATTGTGTGCGCTCCTCGCACTTAGCGTACACTTCTCACAGTTTGTTCTGTTTGTGAATAATGTGCACTGTTTACCAAAACAAACGAACCCAAAAACTGGGGGATTTTGCCTTCATTTCAGGTAAAATGAACCAAAACGACAAAGCCTGATTAAGTTCAGATTATCATTCCCCGTCCCCCCGCGTAGCCCGTCTGACAGACCCAGTTCTGTCAGCACCAGCACTCTGCAACCTGTCAAACGGACCCGGCTGCCAGCCACTTCACCCCCCTCAGCCTGTCAGACAGCCCGGCAAGCTGGATATATCCGTGCTGCCGCTGGGACTTCCAACATCTCACACTGCCTTCTTAGCCACAGCCTCAGCGCCCACTGTTGAATCAGGTGAATACAGCACTGAGAATGCTTAAGCATGGGCCACCAAGTCATGCTTTTTGCGTTCTCCATGTACAGCAACTAAGACTCTTCTGCACTCATCTCACGCCCTCTTGGACTCCTTCACCTGCCACCACCCACCTCAGGAGGCCCTGCTTCCGCCTCCCTTTCTCTCCTCAGTCTACCCTGTCCTGCCTCGCCTGTCTCATCCCGCAGGGCTTCGGGGCGGACCTTCTCTGGCCCTCCTGTCAAAGAGGGGCCGTGAGTGACGGGGTGGAGCGGAGAACCTGCTGCCTGAGGCGAGGCCCTCTCTCCCCTCTCCATGCACACTCCCCTACGTGCGCGCGCACACACACGCGCACTCATTCACTTCTCTCCCTCTTCCATACACACACGCGCGCTCTCATCGTCTCTTCTCACCTCGATTCTCATTAACCGCAGGGGGCCTCCTCTTTCCCCAGGCCCGCAAACTCTGCAGACTTTATGCTGGTCAAAGGAGCACAATTTACACGACATTCCCTGAGTCGTTCTTCAAGAATTAACAATAAACCACAAACGTTCAATGTCAGTACCCCTCAAGTAATAAATTACCAAAAAATATGTTTTACCTTTGAGGGAAACTGTAAAATACAGTGCTAAATTATTAATTAATTAGTAAAATATCGGGAATCGGTATCAGGAAATTCAGTGCTTCAGTCTCCTGGGCTCTTGCCCGCAAAGGGGCTACAACCTCTCTAATCTACCCGCACTTTGTACAACGTCGTCTACTTCATCCCGTTTGTTGTATAATAAGTGAAATCTCCTCTAAATGTTACCCTTTAAAATACCCTAAGTGAATTTCTCTTGATACAACTTATCTTTTTGTTACTATTTCTCATGTCGCCGTCTATGTTGCTGTTTCTTAAAGTTATTACTTAAAGATGCAGAATTTTAAATATTTTGAGCAAAATTTCCCTAGAAATTCACTGTAAGAGTGTCCCCTCCACTCGCTCTCCCTACTCCCCTGGCCACTTTGCCCTCTCAGGCCCAAACTCCTCCACCTGCCAGCATCTCTCCCCTCTACCTCTAGCCTCGACCCCTTCCACTATCTGCACTCCCAGAGTTTGACTCCTCTCTCAGTACTGCCCCTCATACAGGCTCCCTCTGTCTCTCTATCTCACACACAGGTTCCCTCTCTCTAGTGCACATACACACACCCTCATACAGGCTCCCTCACTCTCTCACACACAAACATCCCCTCATACAGGCTCCCTCACTCTCTCACACACAAACATCCCCTCATACAGGATCCCTCTCTCTCTCACACACACACATCCCTTCATACAGGATCCCTCTCTCTCTCTCACACACACATCCCCTCATACAGGATCCCTCTCTCTCTCACACACACACATCCCTTCATACAGGATCCCTCTCTCTCTCACACACACACATCCCCTCATACAGGATCCCTCTCTCTCTCACACACACACATCCCTTCATACAGGATCCCTCTCTCTCTCTCTCACACACACATCCCTTCATACAGGATCCCTCTCTCTCTCACACACACACATCCCCTCATACACAGCCTCCCTTTCTCTCTCACGCATACATCCTCACACAGGCTACCTATGTGTCTCTCTCTCACACCCCTTCACACAGGCTCTCTCTCACACTTACACAATCCTTCACACAGGCTCCCTCACTCACTAACAAACAAGCACCCTCACATACACTCAGTCCCTTTTTCACACACACCAGCTTCCAATCTCTCATGCACATACACAGTCATTCACGATCTTTTCACAAAGGCTCCCTCTCTCTGGCACCCACACTCAAGCACCGTCACACATGCTCTCCCCTCCCCCCCCCCCCCACAGCACCCTCACACATGCTGCTCCCCACCCAGCACCCACACACATGCTCTTTCTTACACACTGCCAAGCACCCTCACAATGCTCTCCCCCCCCCCCCCCCCGGGCTCGCAATCTCTCTCACACACGCATATACACACACACACACACACAGAGCCTTCTACACACATTCACTCTCACTGGTGCCTTCATCTTCACCGCGAGCAGGGCAGACTCCAGTTCTGGCATGCCGGGGCCTTCACCTCCATCTTGCGCAGAGCCTCGCACACCCCCCAGCACTGACTGAGGGCGCACTAGCCCAATAGGAGCTAGCCAAGGAGGGGCACTGGAAGGGGGGAGTTAGCGCGTGTCCTGGCCTTGCTGAGGAAACGTCTGAAAGGAAAGGGGGCGTGGAATGTCTTAAAGAGGCAGGGCCAGTCAGCTGGGCCCATCCTGTCCCTCCTGCCTCTTCTGACAAAACAAAAAGACACCGTACCTGCAGGCCTATGCTGAGCTCTCCCGCCTTTTTATCTTAATATACGTTAGGACCTTAGACATAAAAGGCACGCCGGGGCCTTCATCTTCGCCACGAGCGAGACGTGCTCTGCTCACAGCTCGCCGGGGTCTCCTCTATCTTTGCCATTTTGGGGGGAATTCTGCCCAAATTCTGTGCTCCACAGTAGTGCAGGATTCCCCCAGGAGGCCCGCGGGTCCTTTGATGTTTTGGTGGCAGGGTGAGGCGGCCGCTAGAGGAGTTTGGGGGGGGGGGGGGGCAGTTTTTGTCACTTCCAAATTTTGCTGCCTGCGGCGGCCGCCTCACCCTGCCTCATCATGGAACCGCCCCTGGCGGTGAACATCTGATGCGCACAACCCGGGAAAGAGACCTCAGAGTGGTGGCGTCGGGCGATCTGAAGGCGGCGAAGCAATGTGACAAGGCCATAGCTAAAGCCAGAAAGATGCCGGGCTGCACAGAGAGAGGAATAATAACCAGTGAGAAAAAGGAGGTGGTGATGAGTCCTAACCTGGAGTCCTTGTCCAGTTCTGGAGCCCGTATCTAAAAAAGGGACCGAGACGGGATGGAGGTGGACCCCAGAGTAGGGCGACCAAAATGGTGGAGGGTCTTTACTAAAAGACACATGAGATGTGGCTGAAGGACCTAACTATGCACGCCTTAGAGGAGAGGAGACTGAGGAGAGTCAGGGGGACCTGGTACAGACTTTTAAATATATGAAAGGTATTCATGCACAGGGCTGAAACCTTTTACCCTGGAAAGGAAGCTGCAGGACCAGGGCTCATGAGTGGGAATACTAAGGAGAAATGTGAGGAAGTTTTTTTTAACAGAAAGGGTGGTGAATGCCTTCCTGGAAGACATGGTGAGAATGAGAACAGCAGCTTAATTCAACGGGGTATGGGATAAACACAGAGGATCCATAGTGGCTAGAAGAAGGACATGAACAGAAATAAGCAGTGGTAATTTTGGTGTAATATTTGTGCATGAGGGTAACCCGCACGGAGCGGCCGTTACAATCCTAAACACCTTGCCAGGCAGACTTGATGGACCTTTTTGGCATTTATCGTCTGCCATTTACTAAGCATAGAAATAAAGGTAACCTGTTGTGCTTCGATGGAATGGAGCACCAGGGGGCGCTCCAGCGCAGGACGTAACTGTGTGCCCTTGCGGCAAGACGGTCCAAGACTGGATACAGGGAAACCTCCACCAGACCTGCACGCCTCCGGGAGGCCACCAACGCAATGGTGGTCTCTGAACGGTCCTCCCACCATTCCCAGCCCTTTCGGACCTGCTGCAGGGAGCAGCAGAGGTGGCAGGCCGGGCATGAGGCAGGTGTGATGGAGGACTTGGAACGAATGCTGATGATGACAGGATTCAGACACTGAAGAACGAGATGAGGCCTCAGACGTTGAAGGACGAGGCGAGGTCTCAGACGTAGACAAAGGTCAGACGGGGACGAAGGTCAGACGTGGATGAAGACATGAACTCTGGCAAGGCAAGGCAACTAAAATCAACAATAAAACTCAGGATGGAGAAGACTCCGGATAGAGCGCTAACACCCAAGGCCGGGGAGGAGGCTGCAATGGACAGAAAGACCCGCAGGCTATTCACTGGAGCGCTGCCCGCTGGGGGCTAGGCGTAGCCAGAGTCCAGAGCATCAGAGAACTATACAGACTCATGAAGATCCTTGGCTTGATGATGGAGAAGACCCACCAGCGCCCTACACACCCCAGCCGGGGTGGTCACGGACCACTGGACTGCATCGCGCCCTACCAACCCAGCCAGGCTGGTCGTGGACCACGCTGGGAGGGATCCGATGAAGCCTTGGACATCTGGACAGGATGGACATCAGACGAAGACTAGGCTGAAGAACATGAGGAGTGGAAGACATCAAGGCATCAGGCTAGATGAAGGAACATCAGGAGTCGGGATGAAAAGGACATCAGGAAGGACGATGCATCAGCAGAGACCATGAGAGAAGACAATGAAGGATCCAACAAAGAACACAGGAATGCTCAGAGGAGTGGAGAATGCAGGAAGTCTAAGAAGACCAGCTCCTTGGAGAACAGTTCCAGGGAGGAACTTGCTCCTTGCGAAGGCAAAGGCTGAATGGCAATGAAGCCCTTTTGTAGGGCTGAAGGAGGAACTCCCACGATGACATCACTGATGGGCTACTCCCTTGCTGTCCCTTTAAATGCTGAAGAGAGAGCCGCCTTCGCCCCCTAGGAGGAAGCAGGAGAGATGCAGGACCCTGGACAGCGGCCCTGCTGCGATGCAGAGAGCAGGAGTGGAAGCAGAAGCTGGAACTAGGCCTCAGGACAGGCCCCGAAGACACAGGCGGCCTCCTGCCACTGAAGAAGAACCAGAGGCAGCCTCAGGATGCAGGCAAGACCGGGGATGCAGGCCTTCCTCCTGCGGAGGTCCCAGGTAAGGTTGGTGGCCTCCAGACCATGTAGGAACTTTGCTGGCGGCCTCCTGGCCGAGGGATGAGAGGAGTGCGGACCCAGTCACGTATAAGGATCTTCGGCGGCCTCCGGGCCGCTTGAGACACAATAGCGCGGCACCATGCTGTGAAGGAGATTCCTGGCACGGCTCCTGCTGCACCGGCACAATGACGGGCTCCTGTCACTGCCAGGAGCCTCGGCACGGCTCCCTGTCGCCTGGGAAGGCAGCAGCGAAGTCAGCGGCCTCCGGGCCGCTTAAGGGACAGAGGTGCGGCTCCTGCCGTGTATGTAGCTCGTCAGCGGCCACCAGGCCCCGCGAGAAGTACGTCGGCGGCCTCCAGCTGCAGAATGATGACAGGGGAGAAGTGGAGAGGCAGCCTGTGACTCCTGCCACAGGCCGAATAGCAGCATAACCAATAAAACCCAAAACCGATGCCTTTTTACTGGACTAACTTTGGACAGATAATACTCTCTTTTTAAGATGAAAGTGCAAACGAGCACAGTAGGCAAAGCCAGAAATCAGAGCCGGGTCCTTGTCAAGGCCATGCACAGCACTGGCACTCAGCCCCTGGCCCCGCCCGGCAAGTGGCCGATCTCAAATGCTCATCTGCCATGCCGATAATATTTACCGAAAGGCAAAGGTTTATGAAAGATGAGCCAATGCAAGAGCAGCACAAGCCCTGACCACTGGCATTAACTGCCTATGAATTCCACGTTTCTGGTAATTCAACCCTTTTACTGTGCGGGACTCCGTAAATAAACCTGCGAGAAGAAGTGGATCGGCTTCCCTTTCTAGGAAGAACCAGATAATTATAGTTATACAGCTCATGATTTCACTGAGGTTAACCTCCTCGTGACTCATGATTTGAGCAATCATTGGTTTGGGAAGATCCAGAGGATGAGAAAAAAAGAAATTCGCCTGGCTTTTCAGGAAAAACATTGCTATGCTTTGCGTTTTCAAAAGCTGATCAGAGCAAATGCAGGAATCTGCATTTGTCTATTTTGCACCTTACCAAACGTCAACGTGCATTAATTCCTGTGAAGGATTTCAAACTGTGAAGGAATTAAAAGGGGCGTGGGATAAATACTGCGGATCCATAAAGTCTTGAGGATGTGAATGAAAGTAAGAGGCAGGGGGGTGGCTTGCGGGAATGACGGCTACTACCGGGAGATTAATACCCTTATTCAATAAACATACACATGGTTAATGCGACTCCAATATTGCTCTATGCTTCAACGGCAAGAGGAAATGTGGAAAAAAAGGATTTGCATTCACAAATAAGTGTGGGAGTAGCTTGCTTGTTGCAGCGGTTACTATCCCAAACCAATTAAGCCTCATACTTCACTTTGAATACATATATAGTGTGGCTCACTGCTTCAACGGCAGGGGGAATGAAGATAAGAGGATTTACATTTAGACAACTACCAACAAGAACTGAATTGCATAGTCTGGGTAAACAAATAAGTGTGGGAGTAGCTTGCTTGTTGCGGCGGTTACTACCCCGAACCAATTAAGCCTGATACTTCTCTTTGAATACATATACAGAGCAGCTCATTGCTTCAACGGCAAGGGGGAATGAAGAAAATAGGATTTATATTAAGACAAGCAACAAGGACTAGATTGCACAGGCTGGGTAAACAAATAAGCATGGGAGTAGCTTGCTTATTGCGGCGGTTACTACCCCTAACCAATTAGGCTTGATACTTCACTTTATGCAGCTCCAGCACTGCTCTCTACATCAATAGCAG
The DNA here is from genome assembly GCF_901001135.1 of Rhinatrema bivittatum. NCBI lineage: Eukaryota > Metazoa > Chordata > Amphibia > Gymnophiona > Rhinatrematidae > Rhinatrema > Rhinatrema bivittatum. Next base: position 13,283,163 of record NC_042615.1, on the reverse strand, counting down.
TGGTGGAAGGAAATTAGAGCCAAAAAGTTACCAATAAGGGCCCTGACCTCAGCGGTCAGAGTAACAGATAAGTATGAGAAAAATAAGTGTGAAAGCTTGCTGGGCAGACTGGATGGGCCATTTGGTCTTCTTCTGCCATCATTTCTAAGTTTTAATTTTGCTCAGCAATATACCCTGCAGTCCCTGGGCAGTAGGCAGGACTGCTGGTTAAATTGGTCTCTGTGGTGTAATGGGATAGTCTGTTACCTCATGGACTGTTAACCAAAAGGTTGGTGGTTTGAGGGACATCTGTAACGTTTCAATCCCTCTCCGAGTCACTAGTGGATGATGAGATATATAAAAATCAGCATTCTGTTGCGTGCATTTCTTCCCAGCAAACGGCCAGGTTGGTAAAGCAGCTGGGTGGTAGTGAAGTAAGGATATAGGATATAGGAAATCCCATCCCAGCATCCTGTCTCTTTCAGTGGCTAGCCCAGATTACAAGTACCCAGGACGATCCCGAAGAATTAGGTGTGAGCCTCCTTGCTCATAACCAGGATAGGCAGTGGCCTCCCCAGCTCTACAAGGATAATGGACATTTCCCTCCAGGAACTTGTCCAAACCCTTTTTAAACCCAGCTATGCTGATTTCACCACTTCTTCTGGCAACAAATTCCACAGCTTAAGTGTGCACGGAGTGAAAACATACTTTCCCTGATTTGTTTTTAATGTGCTAACTATTAGCTTCATGGAGTGTCCCCTAGTCCTAGTGCTATTGTACTATCATACAGCCTTATTGTCTTATTGTGTTTGGTTTGGTTTTAATGAAGTCCATATTCAGCAACTGTACAGCTCTTCTCCATTAATCTATGTCTATGCAGATAGCTGGCAAATTTGTTCTTCAGAATAGCTTCCACCATTTTGCTCAGTACCAACGTCAAGCTCACCAGTCTGATTTCCCAGATCACCCCGGAACGCTTTCTTAAAATGGGTATTACATTGGTCCCCCTTCAATCCTCAGGTACCATTGCTGATTTGAATGAGAAGGTAGAGATTATTAGCAATACATTACATTGGCCGTTTCATTTTTAGCTCTTTCAGAACGCTGGGGTGTATACCATCCGGACCCATTGATTTGTTACTCTTTAGTTCGTCACATCTTGCTGGCTCGCTGTGATTTGCCCTCAAGGAATGTGTCTGAGCTAGATATCTCCCCAATATCCTCCTCAGTAAAGACCGGAGCAAAGAGTTTGTTTACTTTTTCTGCTATGGCCTTGTCTTCCTTGAGCGCCCCCTTTTACCCCCTCGGTCATCTGGCGCTCCAACCGACTCCCTCGTTGGCTTCTTGCTCGAATATACTGGAGAGAGTTTTTATTTTGGGTGTTTACCTGGCAATCTTCTTTTCGGCCTGCCTTATTGGTGCTTTACATGTAACTTGCCAATGATTATGCTCGCATTTTTTTTTCATTTGGATTCACCTTTTTAGCTTTAATAGCCCCTTTCACCTCACCATTTAGTAATGCTGGCAGCTGCTTGGGTTCTTCCTAACTTTTCTAATGTATTTTATTCATGTTCTCCAGGCATCCAAAATGCAGACTTTTAATATTTATAATTGCTGCTTTTAAGTATTCTCTGTTCAGAGTTAAATTCTATCACAGTGTTTTTCCTTAATGTTCTCTCTTCATTGATTACATTATTGTTATTATTTGTTTGACTTGATTAATTGCCATTTCTTGCTACAATAAATCAAGGCAATTTGATTGTGCTATGATCACTATTACCAAGTGGCCCCCATTACCATCACTTCTCACAAGAGATCCTGCATCATAGTGAGGATTAGATCTAGGGTATTACCCCCTCTCATTATTTCCAGGAGCAGCTGCTCCATCTATAAACATAAAACATAAGCATTGTAAAGGTAAGTGTAAAACATTGATAAGACAGGCGAAGAGAGAATCTGAAATGAAGTTGGCCATAGAGGCAAAAACTCATAATAAAAACTTTTTTAAATATATCCAAAGCAAGAAACCTGTGAGGGAGTCAGTTGGACCATTAGATGACAGAGGTGTTAAAGGGGCTCTTAGGGAAGATAAGGCCATCGCAGAAAGATTAAATGATTTCTTTGCCTCCGTGTTTACTAATGAGGATGTTGGGGAGATACCAGTTCCAGAGATGGTTTTCAGGGGTGATGAGTCAGACGAACTGAACGAAATCACTGTGAACCGGGAAGATGTAGTAGGCCAGATTGACAAACTAAAGAGTAGCAAATCACCTGGACTGGATGGTATGCATCCTAGGGTTCTGAAGGAACTCAAAAATGAAATTTCTGAACTATTAGTTAAAATTTGTAACCTATCATTAAAATCATCCATTGTACCTGAAGACTGGAGGGTGGCCAATGTAACCCCAATATTTAAAAAAGGCTCCAGGGGCGATCCGGGTAACTATAGACCAGTGAGCCTGACTTCAGTTCCGGGAAAAATAGTGGAAACTATTCTCAAGATAAAAATCATACAGCATATAGAAAGACATGGTTTAATGGGACACAGTCAACATGGATTTACCCAAGGGAAGTCTTGCCTAACAAATCTGCTTCATGTTTTTGAAGGAGTTAATAAACATGTGGATAAAGGTGAACCAGTAGATGTAGTGTATTTGGATTTTCAGAAGGCGTTTGACAAAGTCCCTCATGAGAGGCTTCTACGAAAACTAAAAAGTCATGGGATAGGAGGTGATGTCCTTCTGTGGATTACAAACTGGTTAAAAGACAGGAAACAGAGAGTAGGATTAAATGGTCAATTTTCTCAGTGGAAAAGGGTAAAGAGTGGAGTGCCTCAGGGATCTGTACTTGGACCGGTGCTTTTCAATATATTTATAAATGATCTGGAAAGGAATACGACGAGTGAGGTTATCAAATTTGCAGATGATACAAAATTATTCAGAGTAGTTAAATCACAAGCAGACTGTGATACTTTACAGGAGGACCTTGCAAGACTGGAAGATTGGGCATCCAAATGGCAGATGAAATTTAATGTGGACAAGTGCAAGGTGTTGCATATAGGGAAAAATAACCCTTGCTGTAGTTACATGATGTTAGGTTCCATATTAGGAGCTACCACCCAGGAAAAAGATCTAGGCATCATAGTGGATAATACATTGAAATCGTCAGCTCAGTGTGCTGCAGCAGTCAAAAAAGCAAACAGAATGTTGGGAATTATTAGGAAGGGAATGGTTAATAGAACGGAAAATGTCATAATGCCTCTGTATCGCTCCATGGTGAGACCGCACCTTGAATACTGTGTACAATTCTGGTCGCCGCATCTCAAAAAAGATATAATTGCGATGGAGAAGGTACAGAGAAGGGCAACCAAAATGATAAAGGGGATGGAACAGCTCCCCTATGAGGAAAGACTAAAGAGGTTAGGACTTTTCAGCTTGGAGAAGAGACGGCTGAGGGGGGATATGATAGAGGTGTTTAAGATCATGAGAAGTCTTGAACGAGTAGATGTGACTCGGTTATTTACACTTTCGAATAATAGAAGGACTAGGGGGCATTCCATGAAGTTAGCAAGTAGCACATTTAAGACTAACCGGAGAAAATTCTTTTTCACTCAACGCACAATAAAGCTCTGGAATTTATTGCCAGAGGATGAGGTTAGTGCAGTTAGTGTAGCTGGGTTCAAAAAAGGTTTGGATAATTTCTTTGAGGAGAAGTCCATTAATGGCTATTAATCAATTATACTTAGGGAATAGCCACTGCTATTAATTGCATCAGTAGCATGGGTTCTTCTTAGTGTTTGGGTACTTGCCAGGTTCTTATGGCCTGGATTGACCTCTGTTGGAAACAGGATGCTGGGCTTGATGGACCCTTGGTCTGACCCAGCATGGCAATTTCTTATGTTCTTAAGGCTATGGATTTTGTCATTGCTTGCTGAATATATATATATATATGTTACAATGTGCTCAGGTCACACATTCTAAACCACTTTCTAGATTCTTGAATTAAATAATTAACTGATTATTTGCTCCATGGTAGAGGGACAGGTTTCTTGCTCCGGAGTGATTAATAAACAGTAGCTTACTACCGGTATTATGCAGCAGACTATTCTCAGGGACCTGAGATCTCACCATAAGGGAGTCTACTTAACTCGACACCCCCATAACAAATCCCCCTCTTGTCTGCCATATTTTGTTATTTCCAGAAGAATATATTCGCCGACTAATATTACTGCTTCCCACAAAGTAATTCAGCTTCCTACCCACTGCCCTCCCCACTAACGATGTGCAAGAAGTAATATTTTTATATTCTTACAAATGTTCTGCAATATATATATATATATATATATATATATATATGTTTCTCCTGAGCCTTAATGGTAAATGTCTGCAGAATGCTTGCGCTACCAACCTTCTTACACATCTCTGCTCAGCACTGCCCCGACGCTGGAGGGACCGGCTCCCAACTAACCCCCAACACCGTGGCCAGGTGCCCCTCAAGGCTTCAGCCGGCATCGCCATCGCCTTGTACGTGAGAGAAGAGGTTGGGTGAGCAAACATCTAACGAACTCGCACGCAATCTGCGAGCTGTGAATTAGAGCGAGACGTCTGTGGATCAGCCCAGTTGGCGGCTCGGTGAAATGTTCCTCAGTTCAAAGAGAAGGTGATTCTGCCTTGGACTGTCACCAAGTTTTCTGTCCAGTGATTCTGGCTGAGATTTTCACTTGAGTCGCAGGTAAGGCTTTCAGCAAAGGGAAAAACTGTTGTCCGTTTTTATTGTTATTAATGTCCTTGCAATCCAGGCACGGTGGGCAAGCAAGAGCTCTCAGCCCTCAGAGGAGGACACTGCCTGTGGCAAGCACACGTACTCCCCTCAGGTGGAGCTCACGTTTGCGCTAAACTTCACTGTGATGGTAGGAAGGATCATTAAATAGTAAGAGATTTGCAGAGATCCTGATTCCAGTGCAAGGCGGTCACCCGGGAACCCACACCACAGCTGAAGTATCCGCAGGTCCCAGAAAACACGGATTACGGAGGGTATTTCCGACAGCACCAACGTGGAGCGCGTTTCAACAAATATCTGCATCAGGGTTGAAAGTTTTGATCTGAACCTGTAAAGCAAAAAAACATACACAGAGGCAGTGGGGCAGTTTGACAACCGTCTGCCTCAGGGTGAAACGCACAGGGAATAACCCCACAGCTGCTGTTTATAAATGCCCATCACTTTGCACGTTATTTTCAAATTGCTTTTGCATAACAAAAAATAACCACTGAATGGGACTTTGGTGCGATGATTACTAAATAGTGCTAGTGCTTTAATTCACGCTTCCGACCGCACGTGATGTCCCCATGAAACTGTGCTTACAGACCGCCATCACCCCTGCATTCCCGTCCAGGTTCCCCCTCTGAGTGTTTGTTCCCCTTTACTGTAAGCAGGGGGGAGGGGTAAAATATTAAACAAAGGACTGGCCGTTTAGTCTCAGGCTTAGCTGTATCAGGCCTTGGTTTAAGATCAAGAGCCAGGCCCTGGAGCGCCCGGGGGAGGGGGTGACGGTGACTCTGGTCCCGGCAGCGGGATCACCGGGGCTCCGGATTTCGGGTTCCCACTCCACGCCTCTTCACATTTAACCTTTATTATTGTAGCAATATAAACAGATTATTTTTGCAAAAGTTTTTTTTATGTGTCTCACTATGTCTCACTCTTTGGGCCCCAAAGAGAGCAGACTTGCAAAAACAAAGCTTGCCTTCACCTCATTTTGTTCTTTTTTTTTTATTATTTTATTTGCTAGCACTGGCAAACCCAGCGGGAAGGTGCAAAGTTTGCTCTCTCCTTGCTCAGCCCTTGCCTTGATGGCTTGCTGTGTACCAGCTGGAAGGGGGTTTCTTACCCCCAGAACTGAGGAGGGGAGCGGTTTAAGCAGCCACTGCTGCCCGGGAGTTGGAGCTCCCTCGATAGGGAAGCCTTGGGATGTGCTGCCTGGCATTTCTGGCATCTTCGGAGGGTCGGGGGAGCAGGATGTCTCTTGACATCCTCGGAGGGTCGGGGGAGCAGGATGTCTCTTGGCATCCTCGGAGGGTCAGGGGAGGAGGATGTCTCTTGGCATCCTTGCAGTGTCAGGAGAGCAGGATGTCTCTTGGCATCCTCGGAGGGTCAGGGGAGCAGGATGTCTCTTGTCATCCTCGGAGGGTCGGGGGAGCAGGATGTCTCTTGTCATCCTCGGAGGGTCGGGGGAGCAGGATGTCTCTTGTCATCCTCGGAGGGTCGGGGGAGGAGGATGTCTCTTGTCATCCTCCGAGTGTCAGGAGGGGAGCAGGATGTCTCTTGTCATCCTCGGAGGGTCGGGGGAGGAGGATGTCTCTTGTCATCCTCGGAGGGTCGGGGGAGGAGGATGTCTCTTGTCATCCTCGGAGGGTCGGGGGAGCAGGATGTCTCTTGTCATCCTCGGAGGGTCGGGGGAGGCATCCTCGGAGGGTCGGGGGAGCAGGATGTCTCTTGTCATCCTCGGAGGGTCGGGGGAGGCATCCTCGGAGGGTCGGGGGAGCAGGATGTCTCTTGTCATCCTCGGAGGGTCGGGGGAGCAGGATGTCTCTTGTCATCCTCGGAGGATCAGGGGAGCAGGATGTCTCTTGTCATCCTCGGAGGGTCGGGGGAGCAGGATGTCTCTTGTCATCCTCGGAGGGGCAGGGGAGCAGGATGTCTCTTGTCATCCTCCGAGTGTCAGGAGGGGAGCAGGATGTCTCTTGTCATACTCGGAGGGGCAGGGGAGCAGGATGTCTCTCGTCATCCTCGGAGGGTCAGGGGAGCAGGATGTCTCTCGTCATCCTCGGAGGGTCAGGGGAGCAGGATGTCTCTTGACATCCTCGGAGGGTCGGGGGAGCAGGATGTCTCTTGGCATCCTCGGAGGGTCGGGGGAGCAGGATGTCTCTTGTCAGTTGTCACTGTGCAACCAACAATCAGGGCCATCTGCTGTGCATTCAGTTTCCACCCCAGAGGCACTGGCGCTTCCTGCTCTTGACAGCCCGGTTCCTCCCCGATGCAAGCCGAGGCCCTGTCACTCCGCACCGGCCCGGACCCCCTGCTGCCACCCGTGGGCTGACCCGTACCCCCTCCACCCTGGGGTGGCCCTAGTGCAGCTGCTTTCCGTCTGATCTGTGCAGGGCAGGTTTCTTTGCACCCAGGACCCGTTTCTCCCTGGTTTACTGCACCAGCGAAGGGGCTCAGTGCGGCAGAGCCGGAGGCCACCGAGGGTCAATGGGAGAGGAATCTGACTTATCGGACAGTTACCGAACCAACCCAAGCGAAAAATATCTAAATCCTGTCCGGCTCCACTAACAAAGCTCGACTGCAGGCCGCCCCAAAGGGAATGCGATTGCTGCCGGGGGGGGGGGGCACCGCGAAGAAGCGGAAACTAAAATCGGAGAGGATCGGACGCCTCGCTCGGCTCCATGCAATCGTATCCCTTCAACCTGTCACAGGGGCGCACCCCCTCCTGCCTCCGGACAAGCAGATTGTAAAGGAGGCCATTAACGCGAGGGCCTGGGCCCAGTCTGGAGCGGCTGCCCCCCCACCCCCCACCAGGCTGCGGGCTCGCAGGCGGGGCTTTTCTTTTCCAGTCCCCGGCTACTTCCGGCACCGACGGCCACGTCAATTTTTACACTGGCCACCGAGCATGACCTCTGACCTTTTCATTTCCAGCACAGACCCGCCCAACAACCCCCCAGCAAAGGTGGGGAATCCACCTGCATCTGACACTGACGAGGGCTGATTTGGAAGCAGCTGTGGATAAAGAGTAGGGGGACGGGGGGGGTGCATTGAGTCCTTTTTTATTTGCTTTTATGTTTCATTTACTTAAAAATGAAAACAAAAAATGGAAAACATGAGTTAAGGAAAAAAAATATCAATCCCAGTTGCCACCGGACCCCCCCCCCCCCCCCGGCATTCTAAATGTTAAAAAAGCGTGCCCCTCCCCCCCGTGCTTGTGGCCAGCTCCGTACATCCCACCTCCCCCTCCACTGGACGGTCCATATGCAGCCACTCGCAGCTCAGCAAGTCAGCCAGGTAAATATTTATTTAAGTCTAAGGGTCCGCGGCCGAACGCAGCTGAATATTGAAGCCACGCCCCTTAGCCGGATAAACTCGACTTTATCCGGCTAAGTGGCACTGAAGATGGGGGGCGCCTGCCTCGCCAGTGCTGTTCCTGGTGCCACTGTGAGAAGCAGCGCCCCCCATTAGGATCTGGTGGTAGGAATAAAAGCAGGGACGGTGGCAAAGGTATAGACCTGGGGGTGCTTTTTAAAATGTAAAATACCTGGGGGCTACCTTAAATACATTTGGGAAATGAAACAAATGAAAATGGACTTAATCTTCTTCCGTTTTATTTTCGAATGAAATGAAAGAAATGTTGTTGAAACTCGCTGTTTTGTTTCAAAGGAAAGCACATCCTAACAATATTAGGCCTTTTTAAAACAGCAGGAAAGGTCTCTTCTCTCAAGTAGATAACGTCTCGGTGAGAAGAAGAGATGTCATATTTCTCCAGTAGCAGCACATGGAGCTAAGAAGATGCCCGATCAGGGGAAATCAGCCGCGGAGTGGGAAAGGGGAGCCCGAATGATCATTAAAAATGTTAGACCGGATGATCTGTCTTGGAGACAGGAATCAAAGTGCACTTCTCCTGCCAGACCCTCCCGTAGCTCACCCCAGCTTCCTCCTCCCAGTGCTTGAAGCCCCCGTTCACATGCTGGGTGCTAAATTCAAGGCTTATCTTTGCCACAGGCTCTCGGGCTGATACAGTACAGTGCACACCGGTGGAGCGCACTGTTAGCCCGGGTCTGGACGCGCGTTTTTGACGCGCTAGCTTTACCCCTTATACAGTAAGGGGTAATAGCGCGCATCCAACCCCCCGAAACTAATAGCCCCCGCAACATGCAAATGCATGTTGCGGGGGCTATTAGGTATTCCCACGCGATTCAGAAAGTAAAATGTGCAGCCAAGCCGCACATTTTACTTTCAGAAATTAACGCCAGCACCGGGGAAAAAAACTGCTTTTCTGTACACCCTCCGACATAATATCATAGCAATATTAATTCGGAGGCCCCAAAATTAAAAAAAAAAAAAAAAAAATGTAAATCGGCCAGCGGGTCGGAAGTGGACGCTCAATTTAGCCGGCGTCCGTTTTCCGAACCCGTAGCTGTCGGCGGGCTTGAGAACCGACGCCTGAAAAATTGAGAGTCGGCTCCTGTCAAAAAGGAGGCGCTAGGGACGCGCACAGTATCCCTAGCGCCTTTTTTTTTACCGCGGGCCCTAACTTGCATCTTCTTCCCCCCTGAATCGCGCGCACAGGAGGGAGGCCTGTGCGCTCGCCCGCTCTCCCGCGACTTTTACTGAATTTGCCTGAGACAGTGCGATGACTGTGATGACTAAGAAGTCACTTTCGGGTCTATCCTGTAAAGTGTGGCCGCGTTTACCCTGCTCCTAACCCGCTTTTTACTCACTTTCCGGCCACGTTAGCCCTTCCTGCGATCCCGAATCCCCTTTAACCTACTCCTACCGCGTCCTAAATTCCCCGGGCAACCCCTTCCACCCGCGGCATGGATATTGCATGCAAACGAGCGAATTAGCTATTCCCTAGCATCCCGTAACCCGCGCCCCGACTATCGCTATCTTTCCCTGCCGTTTTGTCCCGCGTTTAACCTGCTAACTTACCACCTCCCCTAACCCCTGCGTTAGAGGCAGGGGTAAGGGTAGGTGGCAAGCTTTCCCCCAGCCCCCGCTCACCTGCCCCCGCCGCGATCATGGGTGCCGGTCTCCGTGGCAGCCCCAGTCCTCTCCCCTGCTCCCGAAGCCAAAAAAAAAAAGCGAAAAAAACATTGCAGCCCCCCTCCGATGTCCGGACTGGGGCTGCCACGGAGACTGCAACAGCGAAGCAACGGCGAAGAAAAAAAAACCAAAAGCAATTTTGGTTTTTTTTTTTCCAAACGCGAAAAAACCAAAAGCAAAAAGTAAGTCGCTTCGCCGCTTCACTCTTCCCTCCTCCCGGAGCAGGGCGCGAAAAGCAGCCTTGCTCCGGGAGGAGGGAAACGGCGAAGCGACTTACTTTTTGCTTTTGGTTTGGTTTTTTTTGCTTCGCCGCTGTGTCTCCCCTCCTCCCGGAGCAGGGCGTGAAAAGCAGCCTTGCTCCGGGAGGAGGAGAGACACAGCAGCGAAGCAAAAAAAACCAAAAGCAATTTTGGTTTTTTTTTTTCAAAAAGCGACAATTTTGGTTTTTTTCCAAAAGCGACTTACTTTTGGGATCTGTCAAGATCCCAAAAGTAAGTCGCTTTTGGACGCCTGCAAAACTTACTTTTGCAGCCATCAGCAAACACGATCGTAGCTCCTCCCGACGAAGACGAAGATGGCCGCCTGCACGGGGGAAAGCGTGCAATTGGCCGCTCAAGACGTGACGTCATGACGTTTGGCATCACGGGATGTGACGCCACGTCTTGAGCGGCCAATTGCACGCTTTCCCCCGTGCAGGCGGCCATCTTCGTCTTCGTCGGGAGGAGCTACGATCGTGTTTGCTGATGGCTGCAAAAGTAAGTTGTGCAGGCGTCCAAAAGCTTTTGGAAAAAAACCAAAATTGTCGCTTTTTGAAAAAAAAATAAAAATTGCTTTTGGTTTTTTTTTTGCTTTGCCGCTGTCATCTCTTCTCCCCTCCTCCCTGGTATCTGTCATTTCAAATGACATTTGAAATGACAGATACCAGCGTGGCGTGAAGCCTTAGGCCCGCGCACCCAGGATCCTGTATAGGCGCTCTATCCAGTAAAATGGGTTGCGCGGACCTAAGGCTTCACGGACGCGGTTTACATTTAAATAAAATTAGTGTTCAGGATCGAGCGGTAGGTGAGCTGCACTGTGCGTGCGGCAACCGCGGGTGCCGCAGGCACTAACGCAGCTCTTCCTACCGCTCGGTACTGGATAGACCTGTTTGTGTCTCCAGGGGCCCATGCGAAAGCAATGGAGCTGCCTTAATCAGCCTTTTCTGATCAATTAATTAAATCCTTCTCACCTGAACCTCTAATTCGCCCTGTGTCCAGGCAATCCAGCATGCAGGGATTTTACACTGGGGGAGGTCAGTTTTACAAAGATTTTTACATGACCCAGGTGAAAGCCCCCTCTGAACTCTGCCCGCCCCTCTCTGTGGGTAAAAGTACTCCCGTATTGCTTTCTCCTTGCTGAGGGAGGAATTTGCTCCCCTGGGTTTCCCTCCCTCTGTGCTGCTTCTCTGATGTACAGAGCTTGCCCTGCAAAGATTTAATTTCTGGCTGATCCATCAATTAAGGTAAAGTGTTGATTCCTTACAGCTTTACTGAGTTAAAAGTGCCCCTCCCTCAGGTCACCCTGGTTTGCATGAACACAGTAAGCTCCCAGGAGCAGGGACTGCCAGCCTGCAGGACGCTGAGCATGCCCGGGGAGGGCTGTACAAACACAAGCAGCGGCGGTGATGTAGGGACCGGTCTGCCCAGCTGCACTGAATTTAAGGCGCGGTCCCCAGAATTTCACCCGGGGAGCCCCATACGTTTATGCCAAACTGTTTCTAGCTGCTCGGCCTCCTCGATGCCTGTGCGGCTTTTCCTTCCAGCGATGGGGAAACGATAGCGATGTCACTTCCAGGCCAGGACGGGGTCAGAGTCTCTCAGGTCCCGGAGGATGCAGACATCTCCACGCCCTCCCTACTGTGACCTGAACACCACCGTAAATGCATTTTAATTACAATTTGTCTGTTCCTAAATGTGATTGCAATCCACCTTGAAGCCACCCTGGGTAAAAGGCGGAATATCAATGAATCAATCAATCAATCAATAAGGAAGCAGGGCTGGGAGCTGCTATCTTTTTAATGCTTAACCTTTTTGCCCTTAGTTTTTCATCACCACTTTTTTTTTTTTTAATTCCTGTCTCTCCTTTCCCTCTTACTTTCCTTAAGGGGACAGCAGTTTTCAAAAGAAGCTTGTGTGACCCCCTCTCTGCTTGGGCTGCTGACCCTCCGATGGTGGCTGGGGTTCAGGTGCCCCGGCCACCCCCCACCCACCCCCTCGAGGCAGTTTCTCCATTTGCAGTGCCAGCCTCGAACCACTGCCCGGTAAAAAAAAAAAAAAAAATGGCTCCTGGCTTTACTCTGTGCGTCTAAGACCCTTAAACAAGGAGCATCTTATGCCCTGACGATGCCTCCCCGGGACAGAGCGCATCCGGGAAGCCACCGTGCCTTATCCATGGGCCGTTAGCTGTGTGGCCTGGGGGCGATAAAGCAAAAGCATGGGATTTAATCCCAGACCCTCCGCGCTCTCTGACCTCTCCCCCTCGCCGAGGACCCTCTCTCTGCTCCGAATTTCCTCCCCACCCACCGCCTGCACGGGGAATCAGCTCCACCCAGCCACAAGGGTGGAGCTGATTCCCCGTGCAGGCTCCACGTGGCCACAAGGGTGGACATAAGAAGAGCCCAGGCTCTTCTTATGTCCACCCTTGTGGCCAAGACCACGCACTGCTCTTCCGAGAGCACGCGTGCCCCCCGTGCCAGCTTTCGGCTTCACCCCCTGTATAACTCTCTGTCGTCCCCCCCCCAGAAGCAGAGTCGCTCAGATTCCCCCCTCCCCCCAATCTTCCCCTCCCTTCCCTGGTTACTCCTGCCTCCTCCTGGGAACAAGGCTCGGGGAAAGGGGACCCCGAAACCCAGCTCTTTAACACGACAGGGCCCCCCTCCCCCCACCGAAGTGCCCGCAAGGCCTTCCCGCGCCCCGGACCGGGCCGGCTGAAATGCTACTCGAGGTCGTTGACTCTCCAAGCGCTGACAGATCCTTTTGTTCCTTCTTCTGGATAGGGTTTCAGACCTGAGGGAAATCTCTAAATCCCTCTGCTATTTGAGAACTAAGGTCTCAGTCGTCGCTGGGCTGGAGGTGAAACCCAATAGCGCGCCCAGGTGATGTCATTCCTATATTTAACTTGGCACCCGTTTGAAGCGCGGTCGGTAAACAGGGCGAGAAGCAATGGGGCCACCGATGACCTCAGGCTGCTTCCCCCCACCGGGGGGGGGGGGGGGGGTGTGTAACTAATATTTAGGCTAATGACTGTCCTTCAGAACAGAGGGAAAAAGGTTCGCCTTGCAAGGTGCGATTTCCTACTCTCTCGGAGCAGGAAACCGCAGCCAGCATTTCGGATGACCTCAGGGCTTAGCAATTCCCATGACTTCCTCCCCACTGCCGACCTGCGGCTGAGCTTTAATTAAGTAACCTTGCAGGGAGCCTGCCTCAGCCCCCAGTTATGGATTCGGTGTAAGACGTCCAGAAGTGGTTTGCTGATCTGATCTGCTCCACAGCTGAACACATGCAGTGCCTGCAGCTTCAGCAGCTCTCAGGCACTTCCCTACGAGCCCCACCACCCATGCACGCTCCCTCCCCATCCACTCTAACAGGTCTACCTTTCAGAACATCCACTCTGAGTATTCACAGGATACGCTTACATTTATTCCAGCTGAGAGCTAGGATGACTGCATATTACAGTCACACCGAGCCAAATTAGTTTTTCATTGGGGTTTTATTTGGCCCAGCAGTTTCCTCCCAGCTCTTTTCCTGGGTTTCCAGTTCAGTTTGGAACCAGCTTCTTTTGAGTTACCGTGCCGCGAGCTTTGACACCCGTATTTATATCTCCCCGTCCTCTGCCCCGTTGCGCCGATAGTCCTTGGCAGATGCCTCTGACCGTAGCCCTCCATCCCGAGTCTGAGCAGTAGGCGTCACCGTCGGGTGACGGCTGAGATGCTTTTCTCCCCCGGGGGCTGTAAGCACTACCTCGGCAGCATCCCCGGCTGTGAGAGGAAACAGGGCCTGGGAATCAAGCTCAGGCCTTCCGCACGGCCATGAACAGCGCGGCCACACTCAGGCACTGGACTTGCTTGTGCTCCAAACTCAAACACGGTATTTGGTTTGCCAACGAGCTCCTAATGCTGCACCTCCACTACCAAACCTGACCTACAACGGGGGTCGGGTCAGGACCGGTGTCAGGAAGCATTTCCTCGTGAAAGGGTGGTGGATGCACAGAAGGCCCTCCCAGTCTCTAATTTTGGAGGGGGAGGGGACAGTTGCAGATCACCCCCCTTTCACATTTTTTTTAAATTGGCGCTTCCCCGCTGTCCTTTTTTATGTAACGCCCCCTTGACCACTTAACCTCACGGGGCGTTCCTGGGTCCAGGACCGACCTGGCGGGAGCCCCCCCCAGGGCAGACTTCATTGGTCCTCACGTTCTTGGTGCCCGGTGCCTCCCTGGGGAGGAAGGTGTTAGTGGGCGGGATTTCCCCTCCCTTCACCCCAGGAAAACAAATGGGACTGTGAGCGAGGCTGGCAGTAAGTACAAATATACTGGAAAGCAGAACAAACGGTAGTGACCGGTGTATCAAGGGATTCTCTATCGGAATTTGCCCGACTCTGGCCGAGTTTCGCTCACGCAGGAGCTGCCTCAGGGGCTACTACAAGAACAACTCTCCCCCTAAGACTTGCCAAAAGTCCCTGGTGGTCCAGCAGGGGGTCCTGGAGTGATCTCCTGCACTCGGGGCCGTCGGTTGCCAGTATTCAAAATGGCGCCTCAGGGGCTACTACAAGAACAATAAAAATTAAACATAAAAATGATAATAAATGATAATAAATGAAAGACACGCATATACATAGATTAAATGGACATAGATGTGTGTAGATACATATAAAATGTTTCTTCAAAACGATGCGAGATATATGAACATCCCTGCTTGGGCATTATCATGAACCAAATAGGCTTATAAAAGTAATGCGCATATGTGTGATTTTTAGGCCGGTGGACGTGGATTCAACACAGTAAAAAAAACCCATCAATAGAGAAAGACTTAGGGGTAGATTTTCAGAGCCCTGCTCGCCTAAATCCGCCCAAAACCGGGCGGATTTAGGCGAGCAGGGCCCTGCGCGCCGGGAAGCCTATTTTACATAGGCCTCCCGGCGCGCGCAGAGCCCCGGGACTCGCGTAAGTCCCGGGGTTCTCGGAGGGGGGCGTGTCGGGGGCGGGCCCGGTCGTCGCGGCGTTCCGGGGGCGTGTCGGCAGCGTTTTGGGGGCGGGTACGGGGCGTGGCTACGGCCCGGGGGCGTGGCCGCGCCCTCCGTACCCGCCCCCAGGTCGCGGCCCGGCGCGCAGCAGGCCCGCTGGCGCGCGGGGATTTACGTCTCCCTCCGGGAGGCGTAAATCCCCCGACAAAGGTAAGGGGGGGGGTGTAGACAGGGCCGGGCGGGTGGGTTAGGTAGGGGAAGGTGAGGGGAGGGCAAAGGAAAGTTCCCTCTAAGGCCGCTCCGATTTCGGAGCGGCCTTGGAGGGAACGGGGGGAGGCAGCGCGGCTCGGCGCGCGCAGGCTATACAAAATCGATAGCCTTGCGCGCGCCGATCCAGGATTTTAGCCGATACGCGCGACTACGCGCGTATCTACTAAAATCCAGCGTACTTTTGTTTGCGCCTGGAGCGCAAACAAAAGTAGGCTGTTCGCGCTTGTCTGAAAATCTACCCCTTAGGTTGTAACTACAAGTACCTGTTCCAATGGTTATTTTTCACACGTCACACTTCAATGTGAGAGCAACACAAAATATTAATTAGAATTCTAAAAAGAAGAGGGAAAGGAAGAAACAACATGGTGTTAAATGGAAGATGTACACACTCTAAAATGCAAGAGAGAATCACATATAAAATGTCAATAAAAAAAGAGAAAAAATAAAAAAAAAAAATATTAAAAATCAACCAAGGGGTAATAAATATAAAAAAACGTGAACTCAATGAAAAATGAACTGGGATAAAATAGATAATAAACAATAAAAGCGGATCAAAAATAAAGTACAGTCACTAAAATAGAAGTAAAAAATATGTATGACCGAAATACCTATAAGAACAAATGAGATCCTGCAAGGTGGTAAAGTACTGCTGCTCAAGTCACTTACTGACAGGCTTAGAGGTAGCGGTAAGTTACCTTGATATTGAAGTGCAGTCAGTGCCTTCGATAGGAAATCCAAAATTGGTTCATTATGTTTCTGAAAAAACCATGTTAGTGCATTATAAAGCATGGGCATAGTATAGTAAGCAGCATCAGGTATAGTTGTTATCCGATGCCGTTTTGTCTAATGGGCAGACAATCCAAGAGAAAAACACCAATACACCAATACCCAATCAATTGATTTTAGAATTGGCCACCATTGCTCTCACCAAAAATTTATTTTCCTTTGACCGAAAGTCAAAGGATTTGGTACTGATTTGGTACTGTGCACTAACTTGTATATAGTTTCTGTTATAGTTCAATCCCATAGCATATCCCCATAGCATTTACTCATTGATGTTTGTATTTCTTGTAAGGGCTCCTCCCAAATATTATTTATATGTTGCCTAGTTTACTATGTTATCTGTTATTTGTAAGGGCTCCGCCCAATGGTTTTTTGTTCACTGTAAACCGATGCGATGTGCGAACGGTCATCGGTATAAAAGAAACGTTAAATAAATAAATAAATAAATTATTTACAAATCAAAGAAGTGGCCATGTTGCCAACTTTGAGAAGCTCTTCCGTGCACATCACAAATACTCAAACAACATCATTCTGTGGAAGAGATATATTGATGACGTTTTATTAATATGGGAAGGAAGTGTCAATGATCTTGTAGAATTTAAAACTTGGCTCAATAGTTTGGATAAACAATTTACAATTCAAAATGCAATATGATACTCCTGAAATACCTTTTCTATACATTCTCATTAAAAACACACCAGCAGGATTCAATGGCCATTGAAGTACCTTCACAATAAGGGGTCTGGCCATCTTTTCAATTTCCTGCTGCCTCAAGTTACATAGTTGTATTGTCATCCTTTTTTTTTTTTCTCTGCTGCAGTTCACCTAAATGGTAGCATGCTCAAACCTCCATCTCTTGTGAGGAGGGATTCACCCTTATTTTATATCACCCTGTCCTCTACCCCATCCTAAGTCTGACCAATAGGCGTTGCCATCGAGTGGTGGCTGAGATGCATTGCTCCCGGGGGCTGTGAACACTGCCTCAGCAGTATCCCTGGCTATGAGAGGAAACAGGCCTGGGAATCAAACTCAGGTCTTCTACGCAGACGTGCACTCAGCCAGTGGGTTTTGCTTGTGCTCCGAAATCAAACACAGTATTTGGTTTGCCAACGGGCTCCTAATGCTGCACCTCCACTACCAAACCTGATCTACACCAGGGGTCGGATCAGGACCGCCGTCAGGAAGCATTTCTTCACGGAATCGGTGGTGGATGCACAAAAGGCCCTCCCAGCGGAGGCAGTGAGGACAAAGATGGATGACTCTCTACTTAACCAGATATATTCAAACATATATCCAGTTAAGTAGCACAGTATCAATAAAAAAGACCTTGGAGGGGCAGTGGCCCAATTGCAACCCCTCTCCCCAATACATGAAGTTTGGACCTGCTGGGCCGAGCTACCCGAACTCCAAAATCCCTATGAAAGACTCTAATGTTTTTTTGGGGGTGGCAGTTGCAGATCACCCCCGTTCCCCATTTCACATTTTTTAAAATAAGCGCTTCCCTGCTGTTCCCCCCTTCACCCCCCCCCCCCCAGATCACAAGAAACCCTGCCAGGAGCAAGGTAACTTCTTACCTGCTCCCAGTGCTTCTAGCGCTGGGCAGAACATCTAGTGGTAACACCTCAGACCCTCAGGAAATTGAGAGCTCTTTTGTTCAATATTTGTGGACCCTTCTATGGTTGACAGAATTTCTGAATCGGCTAGCTTGTCCTAAGCTTTTAGATAGCCAGAAAGAACAATTGTCCACTCTTATTTTGTTATTTGAAATCCGGCCAGCTCCTAAAATGCTTCTGGGTGGGATATGCCCGGGCCTGGATGGGCATCTTTTCATTTCTTTTGCAGCCCTATAATGCTGCAGGGATAGTGGGGTGCACCCTGGGTGACAATGGCTGACGCCACTATATCTCTCCGTTATAAGAAGGGGAGAGGTGCTTTGGACTGCAGCTGGTATCAGCCTAATTCTGATTTCAAGATAACAGCCAAGGTTGGATAAGGTACTTCCTGGTTTGGGTCACAGTGACCAAACTGGATTTGTTAAGGGGAGAATATCCACTATGAACACTAGGAGACTGTTTAATATACTTGCATATGGCGAAAAGAAATGGCATATCTGGTTTGCTTGCGTCTTTAGAGGCGGAAAAAGCATTTGGCCATCTGTCTTGGCCTTTTTTATTTGAAGTGTTAGTGCATGCTGATTTATTGGAGAGGTTTCTTGCATGGATTGCGGCCCCGTGTATAAAAGACCCAAGGGTGCACCTTATAATTAATGGCTTTCTCTCTTCTTTCTTCGGTATTGCCCAGGGTACAAGGCAAAGCTGTCCATGGTCCCCTTTACTCTTCGATATGGCCATTGAACCTTTGGCTGCGGGCATCTGACAGGGCACTCAGATTGGGGGAGAGGGGCTAGAGAATCAGATTTCTTTATAGGCAGAGGATGTGCTGGTTTACTCAATGGCTCCACAGAAGTCTGTTCCAGCTTGATTACATCTTTTATCTACTTCTAGTGCCCTTGCTGGATATAAAGTTAATCTCGACAAGTCTGAACTGTTCCCTCTTGGTGTTAAAGTGACAGTTCCTGACTGCTTATCTGCTTTTCATGTGGTGGAGGGATCTAAATATCATAGAGTTTTTATTACCAGACGCGTTAAGGATTTGTTCTCAAAGAACTATGACCCGCTTCTCAGCAGGATGAAGCAGGACTTGTTCACCTTGGAAAACCAGACCATTTCTTGGATGGGCAGAATTAATTTGTAAAAGATGAATGTGCTGCCTAAGCTGTTGTATCTGATTCAACATATTCCTTCTTCCATACCAGCCAGTGTGTGTTTGTTGATTTGCATAGCTCAATCACTAAGCTCATATGGCAGCTTAAGCGTGCCAGAATACAGCTACGTTGACTTTAGATGGCTGAGAAGCAATGAGGTATGGCCTTGGCCAATCTTCAAATGTATTACTGAGCAGCAAGATTCGTATACTTCTGAGTTATCCGGCTAAAAGCTTCTGAATATGGATCTCATTATGCCTTTGTAGGCTCTTTTTGGTGGATGGGAGAGGTCTCTGGTTCCTGTGAAGTACAGGGCACTTGTTGGCCAGTTCCTTCTTGTGGCTCCCTCTGCTATTGCAGCCTCTTGGAAATTTAATCTGGGATTGGAGCATTTGCGAGCCCAGGTTCGTGGCATAACAGATATTGAAACATTACAATATGATCTCAAGGGTGGGAAATTTCATAGACAAATAAACTTATCTCAATCTCCACGAAGAGGACTCTGCACAGGAAGTGCCTATTGGCCTACATTTCTTGAAATTTTCCTATGTACTTCATCTCTTTGCATACATTGTTTTGGTCTATATTTAGGTGGGTTATGTATATTCTATGCTGGAAAATCTCTAAATAAAGAGTTATTAAAAATAAAAAGGTTAATTGCCCTTATAATATCTTTTAGTTTTGTCCACTGCTCTTCTACTTCCCCTGGATTTTCCCAACCTGCTAATGTAGCTCCTTGAGGTTCTCCCCCATTTTAATAAAGACAGTTTTCCTGAAATCTAGGACTCTGGCCATGGAATAACCTTCATCTGTTGTGGCTGTGGATCCTTGGACCAAGGTGGAGTTGGCGCAAGCTGCAGGAAGGAGCCCTGCAGGTCCCCAACGTCGGCTGGCGGAGTTGGTTGTGGCAGAGGCCCAACTGGAGATTCACCTCTACCAGTCCACGCTCCCCTTAGATTGAGCCCTCGGGTGCAGGGGCTGGCAGGTCTTAGGCATGGGCCTCTGATGCTGAGGTGAGGATTCATCGAGGAGGTAAAGTTGCAGGCCAGGTCTAGTGGAGTCAGAGTCAGGCAGTGGTCAAAGCAGGCAGCAGATGGTCAGGGTCAGTGTCCAGGCAGTGGTCAGTGGCAGGTGGAGTACAATCAGAGACAGAGAAACAAAGGATGGAGAGAAGGCAGGGAGATGAGGAACAGTACAGGCAGGAGCAGAGGACACTGAAGATTAAGAAATGAGGAACTGAAGACTTCCCACGAAGAAGACAAAGACAAGAACTCAGGAACACGGAGCAGACTGTCAACACGGGAATCAAGAATTCAGAATCCAGGAGCAGGAACACAGGAACAATGCTGGAGGCAATTATCTCTATGGGAAGGTAGTTGACCTATTTCCAAAGCAAAGAGCAAGTGAGGAGGTGGCTCTTTTATATGTTTTAGGCAGCAATGTGTCATCAGAAGGCGCTGATTGCAGTTTCCCGTCGTAGTCCTTTTATGAAGGATCAGGCTGGGCGCGGCAACTGCCCGTGGTGCCAGGATGCAGCAACGTTGGGGACAATGTGTTGAGGATTGCCTGGGAGCGAGAGAGTCCGGGTGAGGCGCATGGCCCAGGCTGGACTGGAGGGGAGACAGAGCGTGTGCTGAGGACAAGCTGCGGGGTGGCGTGACTGCTGGGGAGGAGCCAGAGGGACTTTCATTGCTTTCCTGGCCTTTCTTCTGGCCACACAAGTCCTCCTGCGCCTGCATCTCCTGATGTGGTCTGAACGTGTAAATATGGTCTGGCCACGTGTGCCCATGGGCCACCATGCTTTGTTTACGGTTTCTATTTTCAGTCGGGGTGGGGGTAACACGTGTTGAGTTGAGCACCCCCCATCATTTTGGAACGTGGTCTCCTATGCCCGTTGATGATTCTCCAGACCTTGGTGCCAGGTCCCCTGGAAACTCCATCATGTGAGACTTAACAAGTTTCCCAGTTGCTAATGAGGACAGTTTCATGTTACAGCCCCTTTCTCTTTTCTTTCAGGAAGTTTGCCTTTCTTCACTGTGGCAAGCCACATCTTTGTACCATTAACATTTCTGTTGTGAAGGCCACTGCTGGTTCACCAAAAAGGCCGAAATGGTAATGCGTGCTAAGGCAATGAATGCCTACAGTGCTTGCACGGGTCATGATCACCTCAGACGTAAGCAGAAAATAATTAAAGAGCGTTAAGTTCAAAGGATGTAAACACGAGATCCAGAATATCCCATTTGGCACCACAGTCTAAGGCTCTCAGGCAGAGTATTGTTGCTGCGATGCTCGGGCTAGATTTAATGAGATAAAAAATGGGGGCTACGTGTGTGGCCCCTGTGCCAGGGAGAGGTGTAGAGAAGCTGAATATGTTAGCAGGTTTTCCTTTGCAGGGAGGCCTGTGTGCTAGAAACCCCTTGATCTCTTAGTAGACATCTGCTGGAAGTGCACAGGATGCACGGAGGCACGGAGGAGAATCTTCCAGAGCTCCGGGTCACCTTCTGGGTCAAGGGGTGTCGCTCACCTCTCTGACAGACAAGGGTGCTACATCCTCTCAAGGGCCGGGTAGTGAGGGGAGATTGTAAAAGCCCTGGCTCTCCTGTATGGGAGATGGCACTGGAAGAAACTGGTTGGAGCTGAGAGCCTCTCGAGGGATCCCAGAAGGGAGCAGCCAGGGGCTGAGGCTGGGGATTTCCCGCTTAAATCCCTAAGGGCAAGGGTGAGAGAGGGTTCAGAAGCCGCAGGTTTCCGGGGTAAGGACTCTGCTGGGTTGGGACCCTACACTGAGCCAGAGAGCGCCTGCCTTGGGCCTGGGGAATCTTGAAGACATTTCTGACGGGTTTTCCTGAAGTCCCAGTGAGTAACCGTCTGTCTGCTGGAGGAGGAGAAGAAAATGCTAGCCTGGTTGTGCAGCAGGGGACAGAGGAGGGAGAAGTAACAAAGTTGCTGGAGACCTTGTGTTGCTACACCAAGAAACCATCTCCATAAGGGGGGTTTGTGAAGAGAGGAACTGTGCTTTCATTTACGCTGCACTTCTGCCTGCATCTCCTTGACGCTCACTATGTTTAACGCTGAAGACTCTGAATTAGGCTGTCTTTTCTTTGGAGCACAGTTAGAGACTGGAGAGTGTTTCATTTGCTTGGAGTGTCCTCGGCCAGGAAACCCTGCCCCCAGCTCTCGGCCCTGGAGAACTGGTTCCCTACCTCGGGGTTGTGAATAGCAAACACCCCCAGGCTGGGAAGGTGGCCCTCCTGAAAGGGGGGGAGGGTTACACCTGGGTATTTGCGAATGGAGGCTCATGGTGTCTCGGCCCCAGTTTGGGGCAGGTTCCAATGGAAGTGGAAACCCAAAGAAGCAGAAGGAAACTGCTGTGCTGAAAAAAAAAACCCCGAGGTTTTATATGCCGTGAACTTTCTTTAATATTCTAGACCAGAGGTTCCCAAACCAGCCCTGGGGGAACCCCAGCCAGTCAGGTTTTGGGGTACATCCGCAACGAATAGATTTGCATTCACTGCCTCCTTGGCATGCACATTTATCTCCGGGGGAGATTTGGGAACCTCTGTTCCAGACCTTTTTAACTCTCTGATGATCTTCTAGGATGCTTTGAAACTTTCTTCATCGTTTTAGCAGGGATCTGCTGCTAAACCTGCTCGGCTTTCTGCTGCGTGGCTCCTGCGTAGACCGAATGCACGAGATCAGGGCCTGATTCCCAGGGCACCTTTTCCCATGCTGTGCCCGTGGAGAGCGTCCTCCGTGCGTCGGCTCCTAGGAGGATCCCGTGGCAATCGCATTAATGCAGAGCAGAACTCTTCCTGCCCCGGTATTCATCCTCAGCTTCTGAGTTCATGTTGCGGCCTGTCCCTGCTGTCTCACCCGTTCATTCTTTATTCTGTAAACAGTAGGCAATTATAACTGTGTGCAGCTATAATCATTGTTTATGTATCTTTTATTTCCATCAGGGATTTGGCAAGAATCCGCCACCTTACAATGTGGGTTTTGATTTTACATTCTGTTTGCCTGTTTGCTTGTTTTTATGTTTGATTTGTGTAACGTTAATTATGTTGGTTGTCTAATTTGTTACTGGGGCTGTTATTCTGTTTACTGATGCTTTTTCTGTTTTTGCACTTAAGCCTTGTGCATTTTTTTTTTGGAAAGGTGATTTACAAACCTGAGAATTAAATTACATGGCGGAGATGGGTGTGAGAGCTGAGACTAAATGCCTGCGAGTGAGTGACGCGTGGATGGGCAGTAAGAAAGGTGTCAGCCTTCACGATGGCGTAACTGCTGGTCAGGTTCGTCACAGCGTTTTCACGGGAATGGATACCATGGGCCCGGTGTAGCCGATGGATGCTGTGCGGCTTATCTGCGTGTGACTGGCTTCCCACATGGGACCTGTGACCCTCACGTATGGCCGGAGAAGAGAGAGGCTCTCGACGTGTCTGGGACAATGTAAATGGCTGATAACATTTGAAAGGTCCACATTCAAACAATACCCAGCTAGGAAAGCTAACTGGATAGACTTCTCCATCTAACTTAAGCTGGGACATTCAGCGGCAGGATAAGGATACCCGGCTATCTTTAGAACTGCTCAGTAGTAACTCTAACTTATCTGCTCCTCCTCCCACCCTCTACTTAGCTGGATAAACAGTTACCCGATTACGTGGCGGCCGCTGAACGCGGCCAGGATATTCAAAGGTCATCACGTGGCCGGACACGTTGAACCTCAGCCAGCTAAGTTCCACTGAATATCGACCTCCGAATATTTTGGTTAAAAAAAAATACTATAACTGAGTTAAAAAAAATATATAATAATTTATTTCCCTGGGCCCTGCAAAAATGGTCCTGGGGAAGAGAGAAGCAGAAATGTATTTGCTCCAGCAGAGCTCATGTTGGGTTTTTTTTTACTCCATCGCTGCTGACCTGAAGGGGATCCTGCAGGAAGGAAATGGAAACAGAAAGAAAAGTGAACAAGGAGCCCTTGAACTGAGCAGTGCTTGTGCTTGCTGTTTTCTCACATGCAGGAGGAACATTTTGGAGTCAGAGAGCAGAGAGATTTGAAGAGGGTCAGAAGCCTGCGAGGTGAATTTTCAAGGAGTTGGCCCGCGTTACAAGGTGAGAATCTGGGCCGAATGTGAGCGATGCGTATTTCAAAATGGCCCGATTATGCGCGTTTGTGCGCCAGCAGCCAAACAGGCAGGAAAAGGGGCCAAATCTACCTACGTAAATCCACATTTTAAGTCCGGCGGCCGCAGCCTGTGGCGTGTTGTTAGCCGCGCATATTTACTTCTGCTCTTGATGAGGTCTAAGTGTGAAGAAAACTTTGTTTTACCCAAAAACCACTGGTTGAGGGGTCTGGAGACAGAGAAGTAGGCTGGGCAAGCTGGTGGACTCATTGGTCAAAATGGCTATTTCTTCATGCTCCCATGCTTTAAAATCTGCCTACCTGCGTGCCTGAGAGCCGACAAATTCTTAAGGAGGACATGGGATTTACGTCTGCTCGTGTAGCCGCTTAAAATTAGGAGCACACATACGCGCGCCTGCAGTATTTTGAAAAGTACATGTGCAATAGCGCAGCCGATTTAAAATTGCAGGTTATGAGCGCCTGTGTGTTGCGGTCTCTACCGCTTCCCTCCGCTTAGGGCTCAGCCCTGCCTACCTCCGTTTCAGGAATCACCGCATTCCGCCTGCTCTGGACCCCGGGGGCTTCTCTCACTCCACGTGGCGGCCGCCATTACGTGCCTGCTTCTCGTCAGTCTCGTGCGCGCGTGAGGTCACCCGTCTTGAGTGCTCAACCCCCGGAAGCCTGGCCCCGCCCGTGCTGCTGACGTCACGCCCGAGCCCCGATATAACCGGCGTCCAAACTCTCTCTCATCGCCTTGGAACGAGGTTCACAACTCCATAGTTGTTCTTAGTTGCGTTCCTGGTGATCTCCACGTTTCCTGCTTCTGACTCCGCTTTGCTTCCGACTACCGCTTCAGCCTGCTGCCTGCCTCTGACCCTGGTTTGCCTCTGACTCCGCTTCAGCTCGCTGCCTGCCTCTGACTCCGGTTTGCCTCTGACTCCGCTTCTGCCTGCTGCCTGCCTCTGACTCCGGTTTGCCTCTGACTCCGCTTCTGCCTGCTGCCTGCCTCTGACTCCGGTTGCCTCTGACTCCGCTTCAACTCACTGCCTGTCCCGACTCCGGTTTGCCTCTGACTCCGCTTCTGCCTGCTGCCTGCCTCTGACTCCGGTTTGCCTCTGACTCCGCTTCTGCCTGCTGCCTGCCTCTGACTCCGGTTTGCCTCTGACTCCGCTTCAGCTCGCTGCCTGCCTCCGACTCCGGTTTGCCTCTGACTCCGCTTCTGCCCGCAGCCTGCCTCTGACCCCGGCCTGCTTCCGCTTCAGCCTACAGCCTGCTTCAGCCCCCGGTTTGCTACCGACTCCGCTGCCGCTTTTTCTGCTTGTCTTAGTCAGCATTTTATGTTTTTGAGGTGCTGGTTATACCAGGGTGACTTGTTTTTTGCTGTGGTTTCGATATCTTTTTCAATGGTTGGGCAGATCTTTTTCGCTGTCTCCATGTTGATTGTGGCCCATGAGTTGACTGCATTAACGGCATTAGTGGTGTCCAGGTGCTTAAGTAAATATACACGTGTAAATAGGGTTCACACATATTAAATATGCGCATGTTAAAAAGGGGCGGTCTAGATGCATTCCAGAGCAGGACCAACATTTATGCGTGTAAGTTGCTATTTTATAAGAGACTTACGCATGTAGATTTGGCAAATTGCTTGCAGATTTGTACACCTGCTCATTATCTGGCGAAAGAAATATTAAACATCTTCATTGTGAAGTACTGACTGTGTGGGATGTCTGGGTGAAGAAGCAGGAGGGTCTGCATGACCTGCAGAAGGACTGAGCAAACTGATGGACCAGTTGGTAAAACTGGTTAATTTCACTCACTTGCATGTGTTAGAAAATTTGCCAACTTAACATGCGTAAAAATCAACTTGCCCAGAGTAAGTTCTACTTAAATGTCATTATTTATTTATTTTTAATTTTTATATACCGAGGTTCCTGTATGAAATACAAATCACTCCGGTTTACATGAAACAGAAAATCTCCCAGGGCTTTACATAATCGCCCAAGGCTTTACATAAAACAATTTAAAACAGAAAATCACAATGCATACATTTTTAAAGCATAAAGTAAAAAAATGCACATATACCAGATCAGCACCCCTTAGCTCTATAGGTATTAAAAGCGCTACTTATCCAGCTAAGTAAGATAGTTGGATAGTTGGGCTCCACCTTAACCAGGGTGGAACCAAGCTGCTGGCACTAATTTTTAAAAAGGAGACAGAGCAGCTTTTAAACTAGAACAAGGGGGAAAGCCAACAGTCACTCAGCAGTGCATGGTTTGGAGGGAGGTATCTTTGAAGGATATTAATGAAACAGGAGAGTTAGGGCATCCCAACAGAGAGGTTCCATCAAAAGCAAACCTAATCCATGTGCCTATATGTAAAAAATCACCAAAGCTAATGATTTCTGAATTATCTCTAACAACTGAAAAGCAGGTTGTTAATACAAACAAAACCACACTTTGAAATGTCTGTATGCCAATGCCAGAAGTCTAAGAAGTAAGATGGGAGAGATAGAGTGTATAGCAGCAAATGATGAGATTGACATTATTGGCATCACAGAGACTTGGTGGAAGGAGGATAACCAATGGGACAGTGCTATATCAGGGTAGCAAAATTATATCACAATGATAGGGAGGATCAACTTGGTATAAGAGTCCCAACAGGATAAAGATCATACAAGAGAGTAAATGCTCAGTAGAATCTATATGGGTAGAAATCCCATGTGTGTTGGGTAAGAGTATAGTGATAGGAGTATACTACCATCCACCTGGACAAAATGGTCAGACAGATGATGAAATGCTAAGAGAGGGTGTGGTTAGTGCAGTTAGTGTAGCTGGGATCAGGGAAGGTTTGGATAAGTTCTTGGAGGAGAAGTCCATTACCTGCTATTAATCAAGTTGACTTAGAAAATAGCCACTGCTATTACTATCAACTGTAGCATGGGATCTTCTTAGTGTTTGGGGTAATTGCCAGGATCTTATGGCCTGGATTGGCCACTGTTGGAAGCAGGATGCTGGGCTTGATGGACCCTTGGTCTGACCCAGCATGGCAATTTTCTTATGTTCTTATTTAAGACTGTCCTGCAATCTTACTTAGCCAAGAAAGTAGCGTTTTTAAGACTTATCTGGCTAAGGGATGGCTTTGCTGCCTCTTATCCAGATAAGTCGGAACTTATCCAGCTAACTTGAATATCTATTCACATATATTTTATACAAATGCTGAGAAGTTGCAGGGAAGAATTACATGTATTTTATAACCTGCATGTATATGATATGCATGGGTTATAAAATGCTGGGGCAGATATACGTGCAGCCATACACGTGCATATATGGGTGTGCATGCAAGACTTTTAAAATTATGCTCATAGGTGAATGGTAGCAGATGTAACCAAAATGGTCCATCTAGTCTGCCCAGCAAGTTTTTATAGGGCAGCAGCATCTGCGCTCTGTGCAGGCTACCCCCAAGCCTTCTGTTAACGGTCGTAGCACCTGCCGCTCTGTGCAGGCTACCCCCAAGCCTTCTGTTAAGGGCAGTAGCACCTGCCCCTCCATGCAGGCTACCCCCAAGCCTTCTGTTAAAGGCAGTAGCACCTGCCCCTCCATGCAGGCTACCCCCCAAGCCTTCTGTTAAGGGCAGTAGCACCTGCCCCTCCATGCAGGCTACCCCCAAGCCTTCTGTTAAGGGTAATAGCACCTGCCCCTCCATGCAGGTTACCCCATGCCTTCTGTTAAGGGCAGTAGCACCTGCCCCTCCATGCAGGCTCCCCCATGCCTTCTATTAAGGGCAGAGCACCTGCCCCTCCATGCAGGCTACCCCCAAGCCTTCTGTTAAAGGCAGTAGCACCTGCCCCTCCATGCAGGCTACCCCCAAGCCTTCTGTTAAGGGCAGTAGCACCTGCCCCTCCATGCAGGCTACCCAAGCCTTCTGTTAAGGGCAGTAGCACCTGCCCCTCCATGCAGGCTACCCCAAGCCTTCTGTTAAGGGCAGTAGCACCTGCCCCTCCATGCAGGCTACCCCCATGCCTTCTATTAAGGGCAGTAGCACCTGCCCCTCCATGCAGGCTACCCCCCATGCCTTCTATTAAGGGCAGTAGAACCTGCCCCTCCATGCAGGCTACCCCCATGCCTTCTATTAAGGGCAGTAGAACCTGCCCCCTCCATGCAGGCTACCCCCATGCCTTCTATTAAGGGCAGTAGCACCTGCCCCTCCATGCAGGCTACCCCCATGCCTTCTATTAAGGGCAGTAGCACCTGCCCCTCCATGCAGGCTACCCCCATTGCCTTCTATTAAGGGCAGTAGCACTTGCCCCTCCATGCAGAGGCTACCCCCATACCTTCTATTAAGGGCAGTAGCACCTGCCCCTCCATGCTGGCTACCCCAAGCCTTCTGTTGAGGGCAGTAGCACCTGCCCTCCATGCAGGTTACCCCCAAGCCTTCTATTAAGGGCAGTAGCACCTGCCCCTCCATGCAGGCTACCCCCATGCCTTCTATAAGGGCAGTAGCACCTGCCCCTCCATGCTGGCTACCCCAAGCCTTCTGTTGAGGGCAGTAGCACCTGCCCCTCCATGCAGGTTACCCCCAAGCCTTCTATTAAGGGCAGTAGCACCTGCCCCTCCATGCAGGCTACCCCATTGCCTTCTATTAAGGGCAGTAGCACCTGCCCCTCCATGCAGGCTACCCCCATGCCTTCTATTAAGGGGCAATAGCACCTGCCCCTCCATGCAGGCTACCCCATGCCTTCTATTAAGAGGCAGTAGCACCTGCCACTCTATGCAACTCAATGACTTTGGCTGGCAATAGATTCTGAAGTCTGCATGTTATGGTCTTTTTCTCCTAAGCATAGTTTCCCACCTGTATAGGGGCCCCTGGCTAGTTATTTAAAACACAGGAGTTACAGATATCAGGGACCTACGTTCCAAGAGTCCAAAAGCAATTTCTATCCGAAATCAAGGAAGTCCATTGCAGATCTATATAGCACACAAACAAATCCCTCTGTTTACTGCTGCTTATTTTGCTTTTCATGATGGTTCATCTCTGTAGTTTTTTTTTTTCTCTCTTCTTGCTTCTCGGCATTAGATTAACAGACTTTCTTGCAGGAATTTTGCCTGCCTCTGGGACATGGAAATTCCTTCGACAAGGAGGAAAAGAGATTTCGTGCCAACTCAAGCAGACACAAGCAAATTAAAATTTAATTTCCTGCTCATGAAGAATTGTTTAGGCAATATGTTTTATTCTTAAGGAAAAGGTCAGGATGAAAAAAATGTGACCTCGTGTAACTCCTACATTTTTGCACCAAAAAAAAAAAAAAAAGATGGCTTTTATTCTCATTTGCTTGACAACACACTCTGTGGTTGTCTAATTTATGAAGCTGTAAAACGGGTGTATTCCTGTCCTAGTGCCGTCTCCAGGACCACAGCACTAGCTTTGTTTTTGTACAGAGGAGGAAAAGTTGTGTTTACCCCAGCATCCAAAAGCAAAGGCAGGTACTGTAACGGAAAACATTATAGTTACGGATGAGGGGGCGTGCATGGGAATAACTTTTATTCATTTCTCTTTTTGTTCACTATTTTAGGAGGGCTGTTTTGTTTTGTTTTTTTTGTTTCATTTTGTTTTTGTATTTTGGCATGCGGTAAAATGCAGAAATGAAACCAAAAAAACATTTTGTTGGGTTTGGGGTTGTTGGGTTGTTTTGTTTTTTTTTTTTAGATCGTTTCAGATGAGAAACCGACAGAAAACGAAAGAACAACCGCGGTGGTTTTCCGTCATTTAAAGACAAACAGCAAATCCTTTATTAAGGTACACAGGTCCTTCTTCATGGGCATTTTCTCTAAGCGTCTGTTGCTTGCATTGGATGCGATGAACCTTGGGTCTGACCCAGACCGGCGTGCCTGACGTCCTCTCTGCACAAAGAGTTACCAAATGGCTCCAGGTCATTAGGGACGGGGCTGAACCGGCCCCAACTGTTGCCTCCCTGCCCCTGCAGACTGGTAATTTCAATTCCTGTAGGAAAAGCAAGGCTATAAACGCACAAAGGGAAATGTGACGAAACTGCAGTCTGTCCCCTGATGAGCCAGAGTCATGTGAGAGCCCTATTTCCATCATTCTAGGGTCTTAGTGTGGAGGCGGTTTTAGTAGAAGGTAGCTAATAGCTGGGAAAAGGTCTTCCTTTCTCTACCAGTCAAGCTGAGAACAAGGCAGGAGATTTCTGTGAGAGCAGTGTAAATTCTAAAGCAGCCCCATCATAAGACAGCATAAAAATGAAATGTGTCATGGAACCCATGTGTTGCCAAGGTATTTGATGGTCAAAATAATTTTGTGGCTATTTGCACTAGATTTGCATGTGCACCTGGGTGAAGCTTACCTCCCGTTTTTTTTTTTTCAGCACAGCAGGGTGCTAAGCTCACCCTGGATACCAGGTCATGGTTGCCCATCATCCTTCTGCAATTGCAGGAAATGCATGGAAAGCTTTCCATTTTTTCCCTGACGATGGTTTGACGCAAGGGGAATTACAGATAGCCTACAATCACAAAGCGGAAGAATCATTCCTTCAGTTCCTGAAGAGTTTGTTTCGCTGACTTTCAGGAAATGTCACTTGTGTGGCTGGATGCCTTCTTCTGCAGCTGCTGCCATCATAAGCGGAGTCCAACAGCAGCACACAAGGGTCTCCAAGCTTCATTTGCAGTTTTTTTTTTTTGTAATCTTAAGGGCAATTGTCGCGCAGAGCCGACCAGGACCATGCATAAGACAAAGGCCTGAATGCTTCTGACTTTTACAGCTCTCACTTCAGCAGACCTAGAATGACCACCCAGCAGAGGAGGGTAAACACCGCAAATGAGACAAGATGTAAGCATTTTCCATACAGGGGTGTGCGAGGGAGGGTGTGTTTCATTGGTTGGGTTTTTAATTTTGTTTGTCTATTTTTGTATTGTTTCCTTGCTATCAGCGGTGTGCACTAAAAGCTGGAAGCCCCACCTGCCAATTAAAAAATGCACTTTAAAACATTTTTATAAGGTACCCTCCCTAACACAGGCTTCTCTTATATCACTCCCACTCTTACAGGCCCCACCCCCCACTTTAATTTACCCCATCCCAGGATACAAATAGGGTAGGAGTGAATGCTAGACACTCCTGTCCCACGGGTACTGTCCTTCAACATGGCAACGGCAGACCCAAGGCCTGCGCCATTTTGAAAGGCAGCACTGGATCATTCTTGCCCCATTTGGATCTCAGGATCAGATAAGTTAAAGTGGGAGGGTCCCGAGGGGATGTCTGCTGGCACTAACTTTAAAAGGGAGCTAGAGCAGCTTTAAACTAGAACAAGGGGGAAAGCCGACAGTCGCTCAGCAGCGCATGGTTCGGAGAGAGGTATCTCCAAAGGATACTAATGATGCATTAGAATTAGGGCATCCCCACAGTGAGGTTCCATTAAAAGCAAACATAGTTCTCCTATGCAACCAAGCATTCTCCTAACTTCAGCGTTTATGTGTATTCCAACCTATGATCCCTTTCATTGTAACCCCCAGAGAGCAATATAAAAACCTAGCCGTATGCCCAACACCCGTTTCGTAACTCCAGCCTACTTAGGCCCCATATCTGTTACTTTATGTTGTTAACCCCAACTATTTTTATCCAAGTTCAATCTACCTGTTTATTGTAAGACATCCTCTTGTCATTGTTATTGTTTAGAATGTAAACCGACTTGATTAGTAATTCTGTTACTGGAAAATCGGTATATAAAAGTGCTAAATAAATAAATAAAATAGTCCATGTGCCTATATGTAAAAAATCACCAAAGCTAATGATTCCAAATTATCCCTAACAATTGAAATCAGATTGTTAATACAAACAAAAAACACACTTTGAAATGTCTGTATGCCAACGCCAGAAGTCTAAGAAGTAAGATGGGAGAGTTAGTGTATAGCAGCAAATGATGAGATTGACATAATTGGCATCACAGAGACTTGGTGGAAGGAGGATAACCAATGGGACAGTGCTATATCAGGGTGCAAATTATATCGCAATGATAGGGAGGATCAACTTGGTGGGGGTGTGGCACTTTATGTCCGGGAGGGTATAAGGTCCAACAGGATAAAGATCATACAAGAGAGTAAATGCTCAGTAGAATCTATATGGATAGAAATCCCATGTGTGTTGGGTAAGAGTATAGTGATAGGAGTATACTACCGTCCACCTGGACAAAATGGTCAGACAGATGATGAAATGCTAAGAGAAATCAGGGAAGCTAACCAATTTGGCAGTGCAATAATAATGGGAGATTTCAATTACCCCAATATAGACTGGGTAAATGTAACATCAGGACTTGCTAGAGACATAAAGTTCTTGGATGTTGCTTCATGGAGCAATTGGTTCATTAACCAACAAGAGAGGGAGCTATTTTAGATTTAATTCTTAGTGGAACACAAGATTTGGTGAGAGAAGTAACGGTGGTGGGGCCACTTGGCAACAGTGATCATAACATGATCAAATTTAAACTAATAACTGGAAGGGGGACAATAAGTAAATCTATACTATCACTATAAAACACTCTACAATCAATCAATTAACTGGTTCAACACCTCCCTCCACTTCCAACTTCCCCGAGACCCACAAGATCTGCCAATAACGGCACCTTACCCAGAACTGCCCCCAAACTGACAAACCTAGCAGCAACACGGGAACATGCTTTCTTCCTGGCCGGAGCCACCATGTGGAACACAATGCCCATCAACTTAAGACTTGAACCAAGCACTCAAAACTTCAAAAAGAAACTTAAAACTTGGCTCTTTGAGCAAGCCTACCAATAACCCTCCTCCCCCCACACTGCCTATTGCTCCTTTCCCCACCCCCACGAGCACAATACAGATCATGGGCCCCCCCTCCACCACTCAATCTTCCACTACTTAAGGAATTATCGTTACCTGTTCCTCTCAGTCTTTTCGCTCTCTCTTAGTTCCTTCATGCCTCCCCCCATTACATAGTGGTCTACGCATTGTTAATCCCATAGTTAACTATACTGTTCGATGTATTTTATTTTCATTATCCAATTGTTGATATGCAAATGAACATCAGTATATAAGAAACTTAAAAATAAATAAATAAATAAATCTACAACTCTAACACTAAACTTTCAAAAGGACTTTGATAAAATGAGGAAAATAGAAAAAAACTGAAAGATGCAGCTGCAAAGGTTAAAACTGTTGAACAGGCATGGACAATTGTTTAAAAATACAATCCTAGAGGCGCATGTCATAATGCCTCTGTATCGCTCCATAGTGAGACCGAACCTTGAATACTGTGTACAATTCTGGTCGCCCCATCTCAAAAAAGATATAGTTGTGATGGAGAAAGTACAGAGAAGGGGATGGAACAGCTTCCCTATGAGGAAAGGCTAAAGAGGTTAGGGCTGTTTCAGCTTGGAGAAGAGCAGTTAACCATTCCCTTCCTAATAATTCCTAACATTCTGTTTGCTTTTTTGACTGCCGCAGCACACTGAGCCGACAATTTTAAAGTATTATCCACTATGATGTCCAGATCTCTTTCCTGGGTGGTAGCACCTAATATGGAACCTAACATTGTGTAACTACAGCAAGGGTTATTTTTCCCTATGTGCAACACCTTGCACTTGTCCACATTAAATTTCATCTGCCATTTGGATGCCCAATCTTCCAGTCTTGCAAGGTCCTCCTGTAATGAATCACAGTCTACTTGTGATTTAACTACTCTGAATAATTTTGTATCTACCACAAATTTGATAACCTCACTCATCATAATTCCTTTCCAGATCATTTATATATATATTGAAAAGCACCGGTCCAAGTACAGATCCCTGAGGCACTCCACTGTTTACCCTTTTCCACTGAGAAAACTGACCATTTAATCCTACTCTCTGTTTCCTGTCTTTTAACCAGTTTGTAAGCCACGAAAGGACATCGCCTCCTATCCCATTACTTTTTAGTTTTCGTAGAAGCCTCTCAGGAGGGACTTTGTCAAATGCCTTCTGAAAATCCAAATACACTACATCTACCGGTTCACCTTTATCCACATGTATTAACCCCTTCAAAGAAATGAAGCAGATTTGTGAGGCAAGACTTCCCTTGGGTAAATCCTTGTTGACTGTGTTCCATTAAATCATGTCTTTCTATATGCTCTACGATTTTGGTCTTGAGAATTGTTTCCACTATTTTTCCCAGCACTGAAGTCAGGCTCACTGGTCTATAGTTACCCAGATCGCCCCTGGAGCCTTTTTTAAATATTGGGTTACAATGGCCACCCTCCAATCTTCAGGTACAATGGATGATTTAATGAAAGCTTACAAATTGTAACTAATAGATCAGAAATTTCATTTTTTAGTTCCTTCAGTATCCTAGGATGCATACCATCCAGTCCAGGTGATTTGCTACTCTTTAGTTTGTCAATCTGGCCTACTACATATTCCAGGTTCACAGTGATTTCGTTCAGTTCATCTGACTCATCACCCCTGAAAACCATCTCCGGAACTGGTATCTCCTCAACATCCTCATTAGTAAACACGGAGGCAAAGAATTCATTTAGTCTTTCTGCAATGGCCTTATCTTCCCTAAGAGCTCCTTTAACCCCTCGGTCATCTAATGGTCCCACAGACTCCCTCACAGCTTTCTTGATTTGGATATATTTTAAAAAGTTTTTATTATGAGTTTTTGCCTCTATGGCCAACTCCATTTCAAATTCTCTCTTCACCTGTCTTATCAATGTTTTACACTTAACTTGACAATGCTTATGTTTTATCCTTTATTTTCTCAGATGGATCCGTCTTCCAATTTTTGAAGGATGATTTTTTGGCTAAAATAGTCTCTTTCATCTCACCTTTTAACCATGACTGTAATCGTTTTGCCTTCCTTCCACCTTTCTTAATGTGCGGAATACATATGGATTGCGCCTTTAGGATTGTATTTTTAAACAATGTCCAAGCCTGTTGAACACTTTTAACCTTTGCAGCTGCACCTTTCAGTTTTTTTCTAACTATTTTCCTCATTTTACCAAAGTTTCCCTTTTGAGAATGTAGTGTTAGAGCTGCAGATTTACTTATTGTCCCCCTTCCAGTTATTAGTTTAAATTTGATCATGTTATGATCACTGTTGCCAAGTGGCCCCACCACCATTACCTCTCTCACCAAATCCTGTGTTCCACTAAGAACTAAATCTAAAATAGCTCCCTCTCTTTTGGTTCCTGAACCAATTGCTCCATGAAGCAATCATTTATTACATCCAGGAACTTTATATCTCTAGCAAGTCCTGATGTTACATTACCCAGTCTATATTGGGGTAATTGAAATCTCCCATTATTATTGCACTGCCAAATTGGTTTGCTTCCCTGATTTCTCTTAGCATTTCATCATCTGTCTGACCATTTTGTCCAGGTGGACGGTAGTATACTCCTATCACTATACTCTTACCCAACACTCATGGGATTTCTACCCATACAGATTCTACTGAGCATTTACTCTCTTGTATGATCTTTATCCTGTTGGACTCTATACCCTCCCGGACATAAAGTGCCACACCCCCACCAAGTTGATCCTCCCTATCATTGCGATATAATTTGTACCCTGATATAGCACTGTCCCATTGGTTATCCTCCTTCCACCAAGTCTCTGTGATGCCAATTATGTCAATGTCATCATTCACTGCTATACACTCTAACTCTCCCATCTTACTTCTTAGACTTCTGGCATTGGCATACAGACATTTCAAAGTGTGTTTTTTGTTTGTTTTAACAACCTGCTTTACAGTTGTTTGGGATAATTCGTAAATCATTAGCTTTGGTGATTTTTTACATATAGGCACATGGACTATGTTTGCTTTTAATGGAACCTCTCTGTTGGGATGCCCTAACTCTCCTGTTTCATTAGTATCCCTCAAGGATACATTTCTCTGAACCATGCACTGCTGAGTGACTGTCAGCTTTCCCCCTTGTTCTAATTTAAAAGCTGCTCTATCTCCTTTTTAAAGGTTAGCGCCAGCAGACTGGTTCCACTCTGGTTATCATGGAGCCCATCCCTTCGGAAAAGTCTCCCCTTTCCCCAAAGGTTTCCCCAGTTCCTAACAAAACTGAATCCCTCTTCCTTGCACCATCATCTCATCCACGCATTGAAACTCTGGAGCTCTGCCTGCCTCTGGTGACCTGCGCGTGGAACAGGGAGCATTTCAGAGAAAGCTACCCTGGAGGTTCTGGATTTCAGCTTTCTACCTAAGAGCCTAAATTTGGCTTCCAGAACCTCTCTCCCACATTTTCTTATGTCGTTGGTGCCCACATGTACCACGACAGCCGGCTCCTCCCCAGCACTGTCTATAATCCTATCTAGGTGACATGTGAGGTCTGCCACCTTCAGTCACCACCTTGCAGGTTTTGTATCTGGGGGGGCTGTTTTGAAAAACGGCCCCCTCCAAAGAGATCAGACCTTCTTCCCCCATGTCAGATGAGAATGGAAAAACTAGGGCCGGCCTGTGACCGACTGACGGAGACCTCTTAGAGGCAGATCTCAGGTTTTCAGAAGCAGTGTCCCACCCTGCAGACTCCAGGAAGCTTGTGCTGGTCCTGTGCTGGGGGGATATGAATGCTTTTCAATGGTAAAATCAAACACTGTTATTCTATTACATACATTTTGTCAATAACCTCCGAGCAAGAGACGGTTGTGGTCAGGAAGACTCGGGCACATTAACGTCTCCGAGATCATTTTTACATTGGTCCAGGACTGATATTGTTCCTGGATCCTTGCATAGCTATTGCCAGGGTCCAAATGCTACCATTAGGTGTTCAGCTTGGGTGACGTTTCCTTCCTTGGATCCTAAGGGGGTTCACAGAGATCCATTTTGCCTATTAAATTGTGCATTTCGGGCTGCTCCCTTCCCTGCCGGATCACAGACTCGTTTTCTCCAGGAGACAAAAGGACAGGAGAGAGCTATAAAGTTGCAATAAAGCCGGTCTCCCGAGCCAGCTGTCCAGGAGGAAACATTCACGGCCCCCCAGAGCCAGTCCCCTCCGTTGAGGAGCTCTCTTGGCTGGAGATGCCTGAGCTGGGAATCAGAGGCAGCCAAGGAAAGCAGGAGACAGCTCCGCTCTGCAGATGATGCTTCTGGGACGTGCAGCCTCCGATTCTTTGATTTGATTCAGGTCGGGCCAGCAAACTATACACGGGAGGCTCCTGCATGATTATGATTCTCATCAACTGAAATGATTAAATGGCCATCGGCTCCACACAGCAGCACTTAAAGGTGCCTTTTTTTTTTTTTTTTTTTCAATGGAAAGATCAACAGAGTGTGGCTTAACAAGCGGACATTCAGGCCTCACGCTGCTTGCATAAGACGTCTGTCAATGATTTACAGACCTTGCAGACGGATTGGCAAGACAGGCCCGGCACAAAGAAGTGGGTTACTCATTTACTGCCAGGGTTACAAGAGCTCCTCTCCTGCAGGCGGCACTGGGTGGAGGGCGGCCCCTGCCTCTTCCCCACCTCCTAAGGTCAGGCACTTGCCAGATGATCCCTAAATCAGATCCCCATGTAACGAGACGGGAGTAAAAAGCGTACGACGAATTTCACCGCCAAAAGAAAGAGAGAACGCCCGGTGCACGAGAAAAGGCAGATTTACCCAGCAATGCTCATATAGAAACGCGTGTAGCACGCACAAAACGTGGTTTGCGCAGAAAAGCTGAGCCCCTGAAACTCAGGAGCCTGAGAGAGAAAACACAGGTCAGAAACGCGCAAAACCCGAGCCTGGGCCAGAACCAGACTGGGCCAGCAACTTATAAGGCAGCATAAAGATCTGGAAACCTCACAATTAAGACAGGAGCATTAGGTGGACTGAAAAGGCCCAGCAGATATCAACCTTAAAACAACCCGTAACCGAGCTGACCCACAAATAGCCGACCGGGCTGCCCGCCGGGTACCGAGCAAGGCGGAGATCTATCCCCTCGCCTCAGCCCC
Source organism: Rhinatrema bivittatum (assembly GCF_901001135.1). Lineage (NCBI taxonomy): Eukaryota > Metazoa > Chordata > Amphibia > Gymnophiona > Rhinatrematidae > Rhinatrema > Rhinatrema bivittatum. The sequence goes on along the minus strand of NC_042615.1, from coordinate 13,245,259 downwards.
CAAGCAAGGGGGGGCCGCACTCCCGAAGCGTACTGACGCCCCGGCATTCGCCATAATGGCGCCAGCCTGGTGCTGTCCTCACCCAGATGCACCCCTGCACCACATCTAAAACCCCCAAAACCAGCATGGGTACCCGCCCCTCCCCCAAGCTGTGACAGCAGACTCCGTGCATATATATATATATATTTATCTTTATAAATAAAAATGTAAATGTTCGTTTGTTCAAAATCTTAAATCTCCGAAAGTTCTTCACTGATTGCTTTGAAATTTTGACACAACGTCGCATTCGATTTCGCATGTGTTTTTATATACCTATATTCTATAGATGTCACACCTGTGACAGGTAAAAACATGCTTTTCGGGAAAAACAGCGCCATCTGTTGGACGTAAAAGCAACAAACGCTATCTAGAATATAAATGGGCTCTGACCCACGGACCGCAAATGCGCAGTAGAGAGCAGCTCTACCGCACATGTGCGGACCATAGAGCTCTTCGCTACGTGCTGGGTGTCACAGAGGGGAGGAGGAAAGGACAGACGAGTTGCTGCTCTGAGAAATGGCTCAGCCCATTCCTCCTATGCTGGGGAAGGGGGGAAGGAGTAGGGATGGCCGGAGCAGAGCAAATGCGCATTGTGAAATTAAACCAGACTGAGCCACAGCAACGCGCTCCGAGAAACAGCTCAGCCCGTTCCTCTGCCACTGGGGAAGGGGGGAGGGAGTAGGGACTGCCGGACAGTTACACACAGGAGGAGGAAAGGTTAGAAGAGTCGCCGAGCCAATCCATCCACCGCTGGGGAAGGGGGGAGGGAGTTGGGACGGCCGGAGCAGAGCAAATGCGCATTGTGAAATTAAACATATTAGAAATGTGCACTTTCTCTTTTCTTTCTTTTCCATTTAAACCAGACTGAGCCACAGCAACGCGTGGCCGGGTACAGCTAGTAATATACATATATATATATGTGTGTGTGTGTGTGTGTGTGTTCCCTAACTGCGCAACATTTTCTGCTGTCTGTGCTATACGCATGCAAGAAGGAGAGTATCCCATAAACAAAATATCCCCGTGACGACTAGCTGACATTCCGAAGTATCTAACTCTATACGACGAACAAAACTCGTAATACCCCAAAAGAACAAACCAAGAAACGTATCCCAATCTGGTGAAATGCTTACCAGGGTGGGAGGAGTAGGCAAGCAACAGCTCAATCAACTAAGGTGGCTGGTCGTCGGCTTGGCCCTTACGAATGGCGCCTTCATTTCATCACCCCCGCGTCCACTGCTCGTCCCTCCTGCCCCCTCCCTCCTCACCCCATCATCTGTGCCACCCAGTCCAGATGGACCCCGGGTAGCACAACTAGGGGGTAAGGGGCAGATGGGAGGTAGCGACGGGCCTGCCGACATCACCTCACCCTACTGCAGCTCTAAGCGATGCACGGCGCCCGCTTACTGGTGAGCTCCAGGCAAGCTCGGTCCTACCTATTAACTCTAGCAGCCGCCACCTCGCCCCCCACAACCTAGATCACTGGATGATATCAGACCATGAATGCAAGCCCCTGGCAACCATGCAGTGAACCTCGTTCCAGGCCACCTTGATTCTGTTGATCGGTTGCTCAGCAGAGAGATCCCCAAGGTTGTTGCGGCTTAGGTGAATTATCAAAGCGTCAGGAGCAGCTGACGATTCCTTCAAACGATGCAACGATGGAAACAGCTGTTCCAACGCATGCCGCATTTGCCCCTCCAGGTCACACAAATGCCACGAGTTGCCAATCCAAGGTGTTGTCGACACAAGCGAACGATGGCCCTTCTTGCGGCTCAGTGCAGAAACGAATGGCTGATAATCCATGCGGTCTGCCAATATTGAGGTGTATCTGTAAAGACACTTAATTGTTGTGAGTGGCTGAGTTTGCCTGATCCAGTCTAACATAGGAATTAAAGCAGCACCTTCCTATCTGCGCTAGTTGCAGCTCCAGTCCTGAAAGAGTGCGTGTGGTGAATTTCCCCGCATTGAGGCCCATTGTGGTCACCGCCAACCTGAGGATGACGGAGACCTGGTATCTGGTCAGCAGAACTAAATTAGCGTGCATCACCAAGTGAGCCTCGCCGGAGGGCCAATTTAGCAGGTATTTCTCCAAGTTCTGTACCGGTCTTGTGACTTGTGAGTCGATGCATTTCAGGGAAAAGGTTACGCCTTTACCGGCCTGGTCAGTTTTTGACTTGGTTATTCGTATATGGATATCTTGACCCATGCACGAGGCATTCCTCATCAGTATGCAGCTAGAGCCCGGGTCGCTCTTGGCAGAGGCGCCAAAGAAGGCCAAAGCCGGCGCCAGACAAAACAGGCTGGTTTCGAAGTCCAATGCACGTGTAGATGGTAGCAGAAACCATAACTTCACCAATGTGTCGTGCATGTCGTTCGCCGGACAAATATTTTGTTGCCCAACCAGCCAACATCTTGGTAGGATCGCCCCAACCGAAAGCTTTTGTGAAGAAAGCAAGCCCTGCTAGATGCTTGACCACCGGACTTCACATGTCTTTGCTGCAGAAATGTAGCAGACAGCAAGCCCTCAGGCACAGGCCCGGTGACCCAGCCATGCTGACACAGGAATCCTCTCATGTGTCCGTAACGTTTGCAATAGGCTGTCCAGGTGGCCGGCGCCTGTGCTCCCCACAGCTACTCCTGGGTGACTGGAGACCAATCGCCCATAGCTGGTCCCGTACTGCGTCATCTGAATCTTTGAGTAACACATTCTCCCAATTATCCAAGTTCTCTTTCCCTGTTGATTGTAACTTTGACTTATTCCCTCCTATTGTTTAGCTCTCGTTTACTTGAATTGTTACTCCAGTTATTCCCTGTTAAATGTAAACCGATCCGATATGGTTATTACCATGAAGGTCAGTATAAAAAACTGTTAAATAAATAAATAAATAAATTACATTTTAAATCAATGTCTCAAAGACCGTGATTTATGCTCTGTTATTTTGACCAATATAAAGTATGCAGAATGCTGCAGAGTTTTTTATTTTTCTGCACAGAATTCGCCTCAGGAGTAGAAGATTCGCTGGTATAAAGGCAAACTGCAGCAGGAATGCGTCCTGATTAAAAGATAAAACTGTATTCTCCTTCTCTCAGTTCATTATTCCAGATTAATAGGAAAATGCTATTGTTATTATTATTATGTTTGGATAAAGGAAGGGTAATTTTGTAACACTCCACATATCGCCAGCCTTGTCACAGCCTACGCGTTACACCCATTTCCCAAGCAAACGTATGCGCAGGGATTCACTTGCAAAATGACCTCAGCCCGCACAGAGTTACACCCGCCCTTGTGCGGGTGAATTGGCTCGCATGCTTTTTAAAATCAAAAGTATTCCTGTAAATCCCATTCCCCCAAATGTCTTCCTTTTTGTGTGCATATAAGTGAGTGCGAGACCAGGCTTTGTGCGTCAAACCCTGCACAGTTTTGTAAGGAAGCTATTTCGGGGCAGGTACCAGTGTTTTGTGTGGGCATATGGGCTTTGATGCTGTTCAACGTGATCGAAATACACCAGTGCCTCTCAGTGAGGGCTCCGAGCAGGCCTGCTTTCCAGTCACCAGTCACCTCCCCGACTAGTCTCACGCACACACACTCCAGTCACCTCCCTGACCAGTTTCTCTCTCAATCACACACATGATCTCTCTCTCACTTACATACAAGCTCTCAATCACACACAAATGCTTTTGCTCCCATTCTACCACACACACAAGCTCTCACTCATGCACCCAGGCTCTTTATTCTACCAAACAAACAAGCTCACATGCACGCATCCAGGCTCCCATTCTATCACACACACACAAGCTCTCACTCACACACCCAGGCTCCCATTCACACACACACACACACACACACACATATCCAGGCTCCTATTCTATCACACACACACACACACAAACACACACCCAGGCTCCCATTTACACATGCATGCACCAGGCCTCACCGCCAAACCTTTTCTTCCTTCGCCACAAGGATTGGCTCCAGTTGCGCCATGGCTTTATTCTGGTGGGCCTTCTATTTTGCAACCATGAGGTTGGGCTCCTGTGGTACCCTTGATTCACGGAGTCAAGCTTCCTCTTCGCCCCCATGGGGATAAGCTCCTGGGGCAGCCTTGCTTCGCAGGGTTGGGTTCTTCGCTATGGGATGCCCCTTTCTTCCTGCCCCACTGGCCAATCAGATGCTTCCTCCCTTCTTCCTTCTCCCACTGGCAGAAAGAAGGGAGGAGGTTTTTGATTGGCCTGCCGGGGGCAGGAAGAAGGGAGGAGGCTTCCCATTGGCCAGTGTGGGCAGGAAGAAGGGAGAAGGGAAGCACAACTGGGGCAGTGGGACACCAATAGCTGCGACACACCTGCCAGTGCTTGGTGACACACCGGTTGAGAGTCGCTGGCCTAGAGGAGGAGCTGAAAAGTGGCATTCCTTGTAGATGATTCGTGGGCTACTAGAGACATCTAGTGGCCAACCCATGGGGCAAGTGTATAGAAGGTGAAGTGGGAGTAAGTGATGGGGACACAGCCAAGGATGGAGCACTAGGGAACACGCCAGCTGGAAGGGGGAGGAGAGGAGGAAGCACCATCAAAGGAAACGCTGGGAAATTCATAGAAAACCAGGGCAAAGCTGAGCTGTAGAGGGTGAGCAGATGAGAGGGAAGTGCTTGACAATATCAGAGGGTAAGGATGGAGAAATAATCAAAGGATATAATTAGAAGGAGGTCACAGGAAACTTTTCACCTTTAGTCACTGCATGAGTGATCACATAAGAACATAAGAAATTGCCATGCTGGGTCAGACCAAAGGTCCATCAAGCCCAGCATCCTGTTTCCAACAGAGGCCAAACCAGGCCATAAGAACCTGGCAAGTACCCAAACACCAAGAAGATCCCATGCTACTGATGCAATTAATAGCAGTGGCTATTCCCTAAGTAAACTTGATTAATAGCAGTTAATGGACTTCTCCTCCAAGAACTTATCCAAACCTTTTTTGAACCCAGCTACACTAACTGCACTAACCACCTCCTCTGGCAACAAATTCCAGAGCTTTATTGTGCGTTGAGTGAAAAAGAATTTTCTCCGATTAGTCTTAAATGTGCTACTTGCTAACTTCATGGAATGACCCCTAGTCCTTCTATTATCCGAAAGTGAAAATAACCGAGTCACATCTAATCATTCAAGACCTCTCATGATCTTAAAGACCTCTATCATATCCCCCCTCAGCCGTCTCTTCTCCAAGCTGAACAGCCCTAATCTCTTCAGCCTTTCCTCATAAGGGAGCTGTTCCATCCTCTTTATCATTTTGGTTGCCCTTCTCTGTACCTTCTCCATCGCAACTATCTCTTTTTTGAAATGCGGCAACCAAAATTGTACACAGAATTCAAGGTGTGGTCTCACCATGGAGCGATATAGAGGCATTATGACATTTTCTGTTTTATTCATCATTCCCTTCCTAATAATTCCTAACATTCTGTTTGCTTTTTTGACTGCTGCAGCACACTGAACCGACGATTTCAATGTGTTATCCACTATGACGCCTAGATCTCTTTCTTGGGTAGTAGCACCTAATATGGAACCTAACATTGTGTAACTACAGCAAGGGCTATTTTTCCCTATATGCAACACCTTGCACTTGTCCACATTAAATTTCATCTGTCATATGGATGCCCAATCTTCCAGTCTTGCAAGGTCCTCCTGTAATGTATCACAATCCGCTTGTGATTTAACTACTCTGAATAATTTTGTATCATCTGTAAATTTGGTTACCTCACTCGTCATATTCATAAGAACACGTATTGAAAAGCACTGGTCCAAATACAGATCCCTGAGGCACTCCACTGTTTACCCTTTTCCACTGAGAAAATTGACCATTTAATCCTACTCTCTATTTCCTGTCTTTTAACCAGTTTGTAATCCACGAAAGGACATCACCTCCTATCCCATGACTTTTTAGTTTTCTTAGAAGCCTCTCATGAGAGACTTTGTCAAACGCCTTCTGAAAATCCAAATACACTACATCGACCGGTTCACCTTTATCCACATGTTTATTAACTCCTTAAAAAAAAGTGAAGCAGATTTGTTAGGCAAGACTTCCCTTGGGTAAATCCATGTTGACTGTGTTCCATTAAACCATGTCTTTCAATATGCTCTACGATTTTGATCTTGAGAATAGTTTCCACTATTTTTCCCAGCACTGAAGTCAGGCTCACTGGTCTATAGTTACCCAGATTGCCCCTGGAGCCTTTTTTAAATATTGGGGTTACATTGGCCACCCTCCAGTCTTCAGGTACAATGGATGATTTTAATGATAGGTTATACATTTTATCTAATAGATCAGAAATTTCATTTTTTAGTTCCTTCAGAACCCTAGGATGCATACCATCCAGTCCAGGTGATTTGCTACTCTTTAGTTTGTCAATCTGGCCTACTACATCTTCCAGGTTCACAGTGATTTTGTTCAGTTCGTCTGACTCATCACCCCTGAAAACCATCTCCGGAACTGGTATCTCCCCAACATCCTCATTAGTAAACATGGAAGCAAATAATTCATTTAGTCTTTCTGCAATGGCCTTATCTTCGCTAGGAGCCCCTTTAACCCCTCGGACATTTAATGGTCCCACCAACTCCCTCACAGGTTTCTTGCTTCGGATATATTTTAAAAAGTTTTTATTATGAGTTTTTGCCTCTATGGCCAACTTAATTTCAAATTCTCTCTTCGCCTGTCTTATCAATGTTTTACACTTAACACTGCTTATGTTTTATCCCATTTTCTTCAGATGGATCCTTCTTCCAATTTTTGAGGGATGTTTTTTTGGCTAAAATAGCCTCTTTCACCTCACTTTTTAACCATGACGGTAATTGTTTTGCCTTCCTTCCACCTTTCTTAATGTGTGGAATACATATGGACTGCACCTCTAGGATTATATTTTTAAACAATGTCCATGCCTGTTGAACACTTTTAACCTTTGCAGCTGCACCTTTCAGTTTTTTCTAACTATTTTCCTCATTTTATCAAAGTTTCTCTTTTGAAGGTTTAGTGTTAGAGCTGCAGATTTACTTATTGTCCCAATTATTAATTTAAATTTGATCATTTTATGATTACTGTTGGCAAATGGCCCCACCACTGTTACTTCTTTCACCAAATCCTGCGTTTCACCAAGAATTAAATCTAAAATAGCTCCGTCTCTTGTTGGTTCCTGAACCAATTGCTCCATGAAGCAGTCATATATTACAGCCAGGAATTTTATGTCTCTAGCAAGTCCTGATGTTACATTTACCCAGTCAATATTGGGGTAATTGAAATCTCCCATTATTATTGCACTGCCAAATTGGTTTGCTTCCCTGATTTCTCTTAGCATTTCATCATCTGTCTGACCATTTTGTCCAGGTGGACGGTAGTATACTCCTATCACTATACTCTTACCCAACACACATGGGATTTCTACCCATATAGATTCTACTGAGCATTTAGTCTCTTGAATGATCTTTATCCTGTTGGACTTCATACCCTCCCGGACATAAAGTGCCACACCCCCACCAAGTTGATCCTCCCTATCATTGCGATATAATTTGTACCCTGATATAGCACTGTCCCATTGGTTATCCTCCTTCCACCACGTCTCTGTGATATCAATCTCATCATCTGCTGCTATACACTCTATCTCTCCCATCTTACTTCTTAGACTTCTGGCATTGGTGTACAGACATTTCACAATGTGTTTTTTGTTTGTATTAACAACCTGCTTTTCAATTGTTAGTGATAATTCAGAAATCATTAGCTTCGGTGATTTTTTATATAAAGGCACATGGACTATATTTGCTTTTAATGGAACCTCTCTGTTGGGATGCCCTAACTCTCCTGTTTCATTAGTATCCTTCAAGGGTATATTTCTCCGAACCATGCATGGCTGAGTGACTGTCGGCTTTCCCCCTTGTTCTAGCTTAAAAGCTGCTCTATCTTGCTTTCATACCTTTGCTGAAATCGGATAAACAGTGTATATTTCTTAGTTGTCTAAATTTCTTCTATGGAAATCTGGGCACATCATCTATTTGCTGCCTTGAGGGATTTTTAAATTTGGTTCTGTTGTATTGTCATTCACAACAAAGAGATGGGTGAATAGTCATTTTATCCCAAGCTTTAGAAGCGGAAGTCCCAATCTATTCAATATTTTTTCTGGCCAGAAAATTGGAGGGATAGAAACATAGAAATGACGGCAGAAGAAGACCAATCGGTCCATCCAGTCTGCACAGCAAGCTTCACACTTCTTTTTTCTCATACTTATCTGTTTCTCTTGGCTCTTAGTAACCTTAGGTTCTATTTCCCTTTCACCCCCACTATTAATGTAGAGAGCAGTGATGGAGCTGCATCCAAGTGAAATGTTAAGTTTGATTAGTTGGGTAAGCGGCAGCATAGCTCTCTGCCGTTGAAGCAGAGATATGCGTGAAGTATTAGTTTTTCTTCTCCCCTGCCGTTGAAGCAGGGAGCTATGCTGGATATGCATTGAAAGTGAAGTATGCCTTGAAAGTCACATTAACTATCATCAAATATTGAAAAGCCTAATAATTGGTAATTGAATAAGCCTAATAATTGGTAATACCTATAGCCCATGAACCCATCCCTATTTTTTTTTCTTTTGTTTTTTTTTCTTTTTTAATTGGGAGATGGCAGCCCTCCATCCTTCCGCTCCGTGAAGGTGGAACACCAACCACTGGCCACTGGCATCCAGCTCCGTGAATGCCTCTGTGGCTACTGCCGCTCCATGCAGTGTTTTGCTGCCTCCTCTATATTTACGCCCACTAGACTTGATGGATCCACAGTGTTTATCCCACGCCCCTTTGAAATCCTTCACAGTTTTAGACTTCACCACTTCTTCCGGAAGGGCATTCTAGGCATCCACCACCCTCTCCGTGAAGAAATACTTCCTGACATTGGTTCTGAGTCTTCCTCTTTGGAGCCTCAGCTCGTGACCTCTGGTTCTGCTGATTTTTTTCTTATGGTAAAGGTTTGTCGTTGTCTTTGGATCGTTAAAGTTTTTCAAGTATCTGAAAGTCTGAATCATATCACCTCTGCTCCTCCTTTCCTCCAGGGAGTACATATTTAGATTCTTCAATCTCTCCTCATATGACATCCGATGAAGACCCTCCACCTTTTTGGTCGCCTTTCTCTGTACCGCCTCCATCCTGTCTCTCCCCCTTTTGAGATACGGTCTCCAGAACTGAACACAGTACTCCAGGTGAGGCCTCACCAAACACCGGTACAAGGGGGTGAGGGGGATGAGGGGGTGAGGGGGATGTTAGGAGTTCAATTCAAAGTTGAACCAGGAGGCATTTCAGCCTGATCCAAGTTCAAATAAAGCCACAAATGTCATTGAAATCAGGAAGCCAATGTCTGGAAGATTTTTATATGCAGATTTTGGGGGTTGAGGAGAGGAGAAGGGAGAGTATGTGGAGATCTGTTGTTGATGCACCATCATCCACGAATCCACGGCAATCCTAGGCAGGTCTTCCAAGGATCTGTGACAGATTTTCACACATCAGCTGTACATGTTTCCTCTATTATTTAATAGAAGTTCAGGAACTAATTCAAGAGAGCCAGGCTCGTCTAATTACTGCCTGAACCTCTTTTAAAGACTTTTGCACATCCTTAAAGAGTTATCGACTCCTGTATCTCCACATGAAGGAGCTAACACCGCTGCTCTGATCCCCTGACCACTCCTAACGCATTGCCCTGCGGCGCTCCTGCTGTCGCCCTTACCCCTCACCCCAGGCCCCTTCTAAATGCAGACCCCCAGCAGAAATAAAAACTTGGAGGCAGCCTAAGCTGGTCTGGCCACAGGGACGCAACCACCCTACAGCAGCCAGCTTCAACAGACAGTGCCAAGTCACTGTATCACCCACCCAGGGGCATCATAAGAAACTGAGAACATAAGAAATTGCCATACTGGGTCAGACCAAGGGTCCATCAAGCCCAGCATCCTGTTTCCAACAGTGGCCAAACCAGGCCACAAGAACCTGGCAAGTACCCAAACACCAAGAAGATCTACAAGGGGCGCAGCCAAGCCACTGCAATTTTTAAACTATTTGTTTTTTACATTTTAAACTTTGGCCACTTCAAGGGGCTGTGAGATGGCACAGGGGTTTGTGAGAGGGGGATCTTATGAGAACCCCCAGGGGATTTCACACTCACGGGGCAGTATTGTGCCATACCAGCCTCTTTAAAAGATGGTAGCCCTGTGATGTGGGCCCGTCAGCGCGTCAGGTCGGCTAAGTTGTGGTATTTCACCACCAGGAAAGATTCTGTGGGACTTACAATCCTGCAGTGCTATTGCTTAGTGAGGGTGCGGGTTTGGAGGCTCGAGCTACAGGACAGGATTATTTTACAGGCTGCATTCTTTAAATTACATGTGCTAAAGAAACTAAAGCCCCTTCTACTCTACAGGGATTTCCGCACAGTACTCCAAGCCATCATCCTTACCAAATTAGACTACTGTAATTCACTCCTGCAAGGCCTTCCAGCATACACTACCAAACCACTCCAGATGGTTCTGAATGCTACTGCAAGGATCCTTACCAATGCCAAAAAAAGGGACCATATCACCCCAATCCTCCAGCATCTCCACTGGCTTCCCATCAAATATAGGATTCAGTTCAAGACTTGCACGATGATTCACAAGGCATTACATAACATCTCCCCACTCAACCTAACTTTCCAGCTTCAACTACACTCTTCTAACAAACCAACCAGAAGGGCATACCAGAATAGAATGATCACCCAACCTGCTAAATCTACCCTGAGGAAACGTGCTCTATCCACAGCAGGCCCGTCTCTCTGGAACTCACTACCACCGGACCTCCGCCTTGAACCGTGCCATACTACTTTCAAAGTGAAACTCAAGACTTGGCTTTTCCATCAAGCTTTCCCAGAGAGCTAAAAGCAAGAAGAACAAACTTTCAGCCTTGTCTTACAGCATTATTGTAATGTTCATATTGCGTCAGTTATATGTTTCAAGTTGTTCTCTAAGTTGATCTTAGTTGTTTCATAATAGATTTTACCTTGATTATTATCCGTTCATTATATTCGATATGTTCCATGTAAACCGCCTCCCCGGCGTTAGTTATTTCTGTTAAATGTGAACCGGAGTGATATGTATTGTATACAGGAACTTCCGGTATATAAAAACCAAAAATAAATAAATAAATAAATTTACTGTACTGTAAACCATTTGGTGGGGGGTGTTGGTGCAAAAGATGATCAATAAGTTTGAATTATACTGTGTTACAATTGTATGGTAGACGAGACTCGGAAAGAGGGCAGACAGACTCAGGCGTGAGGTCAGAAAATATTTTGGACAGAAAGGGGTGGTGGATGCACGGAGCAGCTTCCTGGTGCAGGTGGTTAACGGCATGCCAGCGAGCCTGGGACAGGCACAGAAGAAGCGCCGGGAAGTGAGTGGGGCAGACTAGCTGGGCCCTGATGGGCCTTACCTGCTGTGACATTCGAATGTCTCTCTGTTTCCTAGTCGGGCTGCGGGCAGCGACTTCACGTTCTCTGCTGAAGCAGCTCCAATGTTAGCATGTTTTTATTTATTAATTTTCACGTACGCGCCGTAATTCCATAATTATTCACCAGGGTTCGCAGTGAACAGACATAAAACGCATCAAACAATTAAAGGTACTTAGAATCACTTAACAAGCCACACATTTTGAAAACAACAAATCAACCGAGCATAAAATTATCAGTCCAAGCACCTCTCAAAAGCTTGTACGGAAGGAGCCACGTTTTAGTATTGAAAATGCCCTCGTGCTGGCCTTATTGAAACGATAAGCGGGGCCAGAAAGTATCGGGTGAGAGGGAGTGCGAAGCAGACATGAAGAAGTCGTCTAACCGTATGTTCTCAGCTAAACGAAAAGCCTCACCGTAGAGAGCTTTCTGCACCGACGATAATATCTTCAACCCTATTCTGGGGTAGCCAGTGACGATCTCGCAAATCCGCTGCAACGCTGCAAAGCCACTCCGGACAGCTGCTTCTGGAGCCAGCTGAAGTGCACGCACCGTATACTTCGGTAATCCAGCGTATAACGAATCGCAGCAACACGAGTTAGACAGAACCCATGCTTGCACTTCCAATCTAAATTCCTGAATTGGAATTGCATTTCTCAGAGGTTTCATTAAACGGAGTTTAAAAAAACCAAAAACAAAACCCAAAAACCTGTGGTAGCAAAGCCGGTTTGGAATCTACCATTATCGTTGCCTTGATTAAAATTCCCATCCGTGCAGGCACAGATGAAAGGCATTCTTCACCTGGGGAGCGTCCTGGCCATCACTTCCTGTAACCTGGAAAGAGACAAGAGAAAAAAAAGTGCCTGACATCAGATGCGGGAAACTTCTCCTGTGCTGCTTTCATGGGAAACATTTAATTGCATCCGTGATTAGTCTGCCTGGCTTAAGAACAAACAGTTTTCCACTCATGTTTTGAATAGGCGCACAGTACAATTCCTTCCCATGGGCATCAGCCACAGGTTCTCCTGCTACTCCTACCTGCCTCAGATTGCAATCTTCCGTCTTGTTAAAAAGCCTGTGCTAGGGAATCTCAAGCTAGACCCAATAAAAAAAAAAGTGCATGGTTTGAGAACTGCACAGGTCAGAGCATCTGTTTTATTCTCCCCGGTCCTCTTCCAGCCGTAGACTGCATGGCTTGCGTAGAAACGTATAGAAGCATAGACAGCAGGTAAGAACCGTAAGGCCCTTCTCAGTCTGGCCAATTTACAGCAATGCCTTCAAGTCCAATTCACCACAGCTACAGTGCTGGACTGCTGATGCGAGGGGGGCTAGTGGTCCCTACCAGATGATGGTCTGAGCGATTTTCCGAGCCTGTAGTATTCAGAGCAAAAAAAAAGAGGTCCAGAGTAAGTGCTTTCTTGCGTTTCTACTTTGCATAAATTATTTCACCAAGAACGCGGTGCATACCTGGAACAGACTTCCAGTGGAGATTGTGGGAGCTAAAAACAGTGGCAGAATCCAAGCTTGCGTAGTAAAGACACGAAGGGACTTTAGTGACCAGAGAGAGGGAGACTTCCACAGATCACAGATCTGTGACAGCACAGTAGACAGACACAAAAGGTCCTTTTCTGATGGCAATGTCCACTTCCCTGTTTTTGCTTCATGGCTGTTAAAAGCCTCGAGGGAGACCACAGAATATAGGGATCAGGTCATTGTCCTTGCCTTTGGGGAAACATCAGATCAAAACACATTTTAACTCAGGACTACTATTACTATTAATAAACAGACACATCTATAGCGTACACAACGCTGTACAGACATGTACAGTATACGAGACGGAGTCCTTCTCTGAGGAGCTTACGATCTAATCAAGACAGACGGACATGGAGTATCAGGATTAAAATCGGTAAGGCTGTGATTGGTTGAAGACCCAGAAGAGTGCATAAAAGTATGTGGATACGTGGAATGTAATCTACAATTTATCTAAGCAGGTCAGGCTGCAGGGAATCAGGACTCAACCCAGGCAGGATCTATGAAAGAAACTCAGCAAATGGGGTGGGTAGGTGTAGGGGTGAGAAGGTGGGAATGTGGCAACTAAAGGCAGATGTAAATGTGTTTCTTTATACACAGGATCCACCTAACAGAAACAAGAAAAGCCAGCACTTAAAGCAGTTAAATTAGAGGAAAAATGACACGCAGGTAAATTTTAGTTTAAAATCCTTGGCAAGCCCAAATTATGCTCCAACAGGGGATAGGTAGCGAGAGATAAGTCTAACCTCCTGCCATGGCAGATTTATACCCCTGGCTGGACTTAGGCAAGTGGATAAGTCAATCAACTCCCCCTACCCTCCTCCTCCTCCCAGGTCCCCTCTAATGGTGCACCGGCCGGCCAGCCCCTCCCCCGTGGTGACCCGGCCACTCAGGAGTGACCACTGGAGCTGATGCCCATTTTTGTCTACCCTGCCCCTTGGTAAATCTGCCTCTTGCGTCTCCTTTTAACTGCTAATTAATATCCGCAAAGCCGGTCACCAGAACCGCCGCACTCCCAAAGAGCTGAATGTTTGTTCAGGAGCGAAAGGAGGAAGGATAAAGTGAAAACTGAAAGGCCCTGAGTAAAAAAAAAATAAAGACCTCTCTTGATATCGCAGCTCGCAGTTGTGGGGTTTTCTCTTTTTTTTAATATTAAATCTCTTTTTCGCTAAATTCTAGGCAGGGAAAGGCGTGCGCTTTGCTCGCCAACGTTTTGCCGTCCAGTGAGTAAATTACGTAAAGCCGTCGGCGTCAAAGTGACTTGGCGTTTCTGGTCGATATGACCAAAGTTATGGCAGACTTGAATGTGCAACTTCAAGGAAAGAATCAGCTGGCGCACAGATGATACGAACATGTCATTGCATTCATTGAGAAATTGGAGCTTATTCATTCACAGTTGATTCTGAAGAAAGTTGTACACATGGAAGTTGGACACTGAAGAAAGTTGTACACATGACACAGTGCAACATGAGAAGTACTCAGAATTAGTTGTCATACTGATTGATGACTTAAAACAAAGGTTCAAGGATTTCAGAAAACATACTGAGTCATGAAGCTACTGAGTAATCCATTTCAAACTGATCCAAAAGACTGTGTTGATAAAAAATACCAGATGGAACTCATTGACATTAAGAATGACAGTGACATCAAGAGAGCTTTTACTGAACATGATCTTCTGAGATTCTACAGTTGTTATGTTTCACCGCACAGGTTCTCCAATCTGTCACAAGATGCCAAGAAGTTCATTGCTTTGTTCGGTAGCACCTACTGCTGCGAACAGTTTTCAAGAATGAAAAACGCAAAAGCAAAGTCACGGTCTCTGTGTACAGATGAACATTTAACAGCATCATTGCACACTGCAAGCTCTACAGATCGAGCTGACATAGACTACTTGTGTAAACAAAAGCAGTGTCAGATTTCCTACTGAACATGATTAGCTTATGACGTTGCGTCCTTATGTCATGAGAGACTTTGGTTAACTTTTTAGAATCTAAATTTTAGCGTAGAGTAGACTGTTGGACTACTCTCAAGTTGTAATTTGGTGTTTTTAATAATAGCGATATTGTTAATCCGGCCTGTGAGCTGTTCAACAATTGTTCATGTGGCCCCCCCCCTGCACCAAAAAGTTGGACAACATTGATATATATGATAGAGACATATAATTACCTTCAAGGAATAAATGCACATGAGGCAGGCCAACAGAAAGGAGGTTCTGTAAGGAGGGGTCATGGATGAAGGTGAAAGGGGGTAGACTTTGGAGTAAGGTAAGGAAATATTTTTTTTACAGAACAGGTGGTGGACCTATGAAACAACCTACCTGAGGACTAACTGCACCAGGCTTTGGGACTTCAGCTGTTACGCACAAAGATCTGGAGCATGCTTCTGTTAACCCTACATCTGGAGCCCAGCTACCTCACCTTCAGAAACCTCCTGTTCACCGACCGAACCATCTAACTTAAATAAGATCCACCATTTCCCTCAGTATTATTCCTATTTCTAGGTCAACTTTAAGGACGCTGACTATGAATCTGTCATGAAATGTGCAGATAATCAAAGGTTATTGTCTGTTGATGTAATACTGGTGTAATCTGCTTTCTATTTGTGTTATAATCCACTATAAATTCATTTGTGGTAGAAAGTGTAATATCAAATCTCAATAAATAAACAAACACTGAAGATTTCAGAGGGATAGGAAGGGAATATAAAGCCGAGAAAAGATGTGGATGCCCATAGGATCATTATCTGCATTCTTCTTCTCTGTTTCTAATTTTATCTTGCATGGTCTACAGTAACTCATTGAATATAGGCCTTCCAGCATGCAGAGAATTCAAAATCGGATTGCTCACTTAGCAGCAGGAGTAAAGGCTAGCGAGCATATTGCTCCGATCTTAAATAATTTGCATGGGCTGCCAGTTTCCTGGAAAGCAAAATTTCAAATGGCACATTTATCCATAAATGAACTAAATACTTTAGTGCTTGCATTTATGATGGAAGTAATAGTTTGGCTTGCACGTATAAAACCTGTAGCGTATACATATAAGTGAAATTAATGACTGTGCACATACACATTACTAGAAATTTTGTTGCTCTCTTTTTACAACTTAGAAGCATGTTTTTTGTTAGACAATCTTATTTAAAGTTTTTCCATAAGTATTTTTTAGCTTAGCCTATATACCCAAGTTGTTTAACTTGGTAATTTGAGGGGGTTTGAATGCATCTTTTTCGCTATCAGTATACTATTTTGGCACTAGAGGCTTGAAATTAAAACTAATATGGATTGCTAGCATACATTTCTTCATGTGATATTTTGATCAGGTCTTGCATATATAAAAGAACTTTTGGATTGTGAACCCTATTATTTATGATGATTAGAATATGACATTTGTATTTTTATATGATTGTAACAATTTTGTTGTTATCTGCTTTGGGTGAAGTCAGTAGAATAAATTAACTAAATGCTTGTCTTGTCTTATCTCCTTTCTCAAGGTTGGCTTTCTAAAAGCTGGAAACTTGGGTTTTTTTCCCCCATTCCTGCGAGCCTCCCCTCCAGGCTATCATCTTCCCTGCCAAATTCCCCTCCCCTGCTGACATCTAAATCCCCTGCAGTATTATTTAATGCCACAGAGCAAGTCCTGTTGCAAACATGAGGTGAGTGAATATGGGAGTTCATTAAAAGCATCTGAAAGTTTATGAATGGTCGGTAGCTGTGATTGAATTCTTGGCGACTGATGCCACTGATTGCAGGCCTCAAACTTGTGCAGACGCTGAACATAAGAAATTGCCATGCTGGGTCAGACCAAGGGTCCATCAAGCCCAGCATCCTGTTCTGATTGATCTGCACTGGCTCTCGGTCAATGAACGGATTAAATACAAAACAGGCATGATAAACTTCAAACTGATTAATAATAACTCATGTCCTTGGTCTAATGCTTTTTTTTTTTTTTAAGGATGCCACAACCTTCCAGACATCTGCGCTCCTCACCTTCATGTCGACCGAGGGTGTGCTTTCTCCGCTGCAGCCCCCAGCTCTCTGGAACTCTCTTTCCTTAAAGCTATGCTTATGGGACTGTCTGAAAACATTCAGAGGATTACTGCATATGACATAAGTAATACATCCAGAAACGAACCACAGCCAGAGGTGTCTTACGTTCAGAACCGTCTTGCGCCAGAATATTTGTTTTCTATTGAGTGCACTGTAGCTTTAAATATTTTAATTATGTAGTGATTTTAGTCTTGGTTGGTTTAATTATGTGTGGTTTTTTTGTGTATCTAGTATTAAGCAATTAACTCGCTTGTAGAGAAAGCTTGTATGAACCCCTGCCTCTGCCAGGGACCAGGGGGAGGGGGGTGGATATTAGTTGGGGGGGGGGGGTGTCGCTGCCTTCGTGCCAGCCTTGGCCTGGGTGCTGGAGTAAGTGTGAGAGCTTCGGTGCCCAGGCTGGAAACACCGCCAGATCCCTCGCCTCCCCCAATAAGCTCTGAACCATTCATCCAACTTTATTCCAATTACCCCCGGCTCCTGTTTTCTATCTGCCCCGTCCCCCATGGCAGGCAGATTCTAGGAGGGGGGAGGAGGGGTATTATATGCCGGTAGAATTCAGTGCACGTTGTGATGTCATCGAGCATTTTTAAAGCTGCCGTGCCATTGGTTACTGCCTGTGCTCATCAGCTGACTTCATTTCTTTACTTTCCTAAGAAGAAAAAAAACACATCACTGTTTAGTGCTGTGCGAATGGCGTCCTGCACTGCTCACAGACCTGGATCGTTGCGAATGAAGACTCGTGCATGATGTAGTCCAACACGGGCCGCTTCCCACTGAGCTGCAGGAAGCAGCCAGGCCAAAAAAAATGATAGTCCTGAGATTTTGGACATTTATATATATATATATATATTTTTTTTTTTTTTTTTTTTTTAATTCCATCTTTTCATGGCTGGTCAAGCACCTCAGTGGCGTACGTGCAGGTGCTGCTGCTGTTTCCTCGGCCTCAGAGGCGAGGGAGGCAGGATAAAGTGGCAGGATGAGACCCCAGCCGCTCCTTCGCAGGAGCACTCCAGAGTGGGGGGGACCTTTTTTCAGGTAGCTTGGCTGCGAAGCTCCCTAGTGTTTGCGTCCCTTTGTTTTCGTATCTATAATTTCAGTTTCTAAGCGTGACGAGACACCCGATACCTGTACTAGCCGACTGATCAATAGGATGACTCCAATGGCATCAGACATGCAGGACTGGCCTTCCTACAGCGTGCGCGGCTCACTTTCTTACTCTGTGCATTTACCGTTTCTCGGCACGAGTTATTTTGTGACCTGGGGGGGGTGGGGGAGGGACTCTTCTCTTTGTATAACAGATAAAATAATATTATGTTAATCATATTATTGTGCACACTTAGCGGTGCTGGAGAAACGATAACCGGAATGGGCGAGCGGTGAGCGCGGTGGGCCCGGGATTCACATCCCACTGATGCTCCTTGCACACCTCCAGCAAGTCCCTTTCACCCTTCATTGCCTCCAGTGCAAGCTTATGGCCCTGTTTACTAAGCATTTTTACCATCCATAGCAGATGGGGTAAAACCTTTTGTAAACAGGCCGCTAATCAGGCTGTAAGTCCGCTAGGTTCAGGGAAATATCTACGGTGCCTGAACGTAACTCGCCTTGCGCTACCAATGAAAAGGCGTGCGCTACATAAAATAAATCCTAGCAGTTCCTTTCCCTCCTTTTTCTGGCTAAAGGCTTTAAAGGGTGCTGAATAAACTCATGAGTCCAAATGGTAACCCGCTGCAACAGTAAGGCCTCTCTGGCTCGGTTCGCAGAAGGACATCAGAGGTCAAGAGTGATATTGGATTTCTGGGAGCTGAGATAATCCCAGTCTCTCTCCAAGGTTCTTGAACTGGCCTGGTTCATAAATGAGCCGCACAATAAGGACTCAAATAGAATTGGATTTGCTAAAATGCAAAATCAAGTGACCCGTGCTAGTGACTGGCTGTACACAAGCTTCTGTATACTGCAAAAAAAACTGCAGTAAAAAGAAAAGAGAGATAAAACATATCAGGAAGAGACAGTTGGACAGTTGTCACTTGGTGGGATGCCTCCTCACAGGGATGCAGGACCTCAAGCTGCTGTCTCACGTGTGGCTCATCCTAGGCATCCGTCTGACGGGACCATGGGGTGAAAGATCCCGGGTGGAAGGTGCTGTCTGGGTCATTTCTCTACCAACCCAGAAGGCTTGCTCTCGCCTGCCTCCACTGGATCCCAACATGCGGCAAGCTCCACCCCCGCCATCAGTTCACCCCTTCAAGGAGTGAGCCTGCGGCTTTTCGAGGGAACCAGGAGGCTTACTGGGACCTTTCTCCACTGCCCCAGAGGCCCTGCCGTCTCTTTCCTCCACCGGGTTCTCCATGAGTGAGCTCTGCCCCCTTCTGACCTCATCACCAGGCCATCCCTTTGAAAGTGACCCCGTGACCCCAGAAGGGGCATGGCCCTTTCTGTAACCTTTCATGTGATCCTGTGGACACAGCCAACCTACATTTTGATGTCAACAGAAACTCTCCTACAGTCCATAATGGACCCTGTATTCCGAGGTTTTGACTCTGACGAATCTTACTGCCTAGTCTTGATAGATTTAACAGCGGCCTTCGACTCTATTGACCACAATCTGCTATGCTGACAATTGAGAAACATGGGGATTGATGGTAATGTATTAAGATGGATTACCTCATTCCCAACAGATAGATCATATATATCCGACACCTTCCAATGCACAACAGGTATTCCGCAAGGATCGACGCTATCAGCAACAATATTTAATATCTACATGTGAAATTACTAACCGACCTTGGAATAAACTTCCATCTGTACGCAGATGATCTGCAATTCTATATCCCACTGACAAATTCAATTGAAAAACAGCATCAATGGTCTCCAAATATATGATTACAATAAAAGAAAAACTGGTGCAACTGAAACTCTCGATGAACCCCAAAAAAACAGAAATAATTTGGTTGAGCCGAAAACCACCTAATTCCATACTTCCAGGAATAGATAATGGAAATTGCCAAATAATCCCTGCAACTCAAGTGAGAGATGTAGGAGTCCAAATCAACGAAAATTTAACAATGAAAGCCCACATTAATAAACTGATTAAACCAGGCTTCTGCAAGCTGCGGATCCTGTGTGGACTGAAACCTTTACTAAGCACCACAGATTTCAGAACAGTATTACAAACTCTGATATCCTCAATTACTGTAATTCTTTACTTCTGGGTCTCCCAGCAAGTCACTTGAAACCACTGCAGAACGCCGCAGCCAGACTGCTGACCGGAGCAAGGAAATACGAGCACATCACCCCCAGACTGATGGCATTACGCTGGCTACCTATCCAATCAAGAATATACTATAACGTTCTAACGATAATTTACAGTAATAGTAACCCTACCAACAATGATCTGATGGGAACATCATTTAAACCACACAATCCCCCATGAAATCTAAGATCACAAAACAAAGGCCTCCTAGAAATCCCCATCTAACACAAACTAGAGACAGAGCTATATCTATTGCTGGCCCAGAACTATGGAACTCCATGCCAGAGGAGCCTCGAACAATGTCAGAGAAACAGAAGTGGAAAAGTGACTTGAAAGCATGGCTATTCAAACGTGCCTTCCGCTTGACATAAACCTCCAGTCCAAATGACCTAAGCAAGACCCTTCCCTCTCAAGCCCATCTACCCCAGTTCTGTTTCATTCTGTGTGTCTGCTGGTGTAATACCCCAGTTCTGTTTCATTCTGTGTGTCTGCTGGTGTAATACGTCCTGATATTATGAATGTTGTCCGGTTTCCATTCTGGTATGTTTACCTTTGTAACACATGTTTAACCTGTAAGCCCTTGTGATCTAGTGATTCTCACCTGGAACGACGGTATATAAAACATCTAAATAAATAAATGTCACAGTTGTAGCTACCTTTTACCCAGGTGTGATCGATGCCTCTATCTGTTACCTGCTCCTCTATTGCCTGCTGTTTTGCCTCTGCATCTTCTCAGCTAGTGTGAAAAGGCCACCCTATTTTGCATTACTTGTTCCTGCACTGCTTTCCTATATTGGTATGTAATGATCCCCTTAGATCTACCTACCAGATCGAGGTCATCTCTGGGAAAGACAGATATTGGCCAGGACACTGCTCTCCTCACTCCAAGCATATCGGGCAGCCATGTATCCAGGTTCCCTGATGCGATCTGCACTCATTTCGCAGCCCAGTAAATCTCCTAAACGATGGCTTCCCAAACCTGTCCTAAAGGATCCCCCGCCAGTCAGGTTTTCAGGATATCCACAATGAACATGCATGAGATAAGATTTGCATGCACTGATAACCTGGCTGGCTGGGAGTCCCCCAGGAGAAGTTCTGGAACCTCTGCCCTAAACATTACAAATTTGACCTTATCAATGCACACTCTGTTAAAAATAAAGCTGCTACCCCTGTATAACCTACTTAGTGAAGAAGAGATTGATATATTTTGCATCACTGAAATTTAGCCAGGCAAGAGAGATTTCCTCCTAGGCCAACCATGCCCTTCCCCAAAAGGGTTCATTGCTAGTCACCAACCGAGAACTGAAGATATGGGTGGGGGTGATCCCTCTTGTCCTCTGTGACGCTGATCTATGACTCTAATCCATCAACCATAAGGGTTTGAATGCCTTCTTCTAAAAATAAGTAGCCTTAGTATACTGCACCCCAGGGACTCAGCCAGTTCCCTACATAGTAACGATGGCAGATAAAGACCAAATGGTCCATCCAGTCAGTCCAGCAATTTGCTTATGATAGTAACCACCGCTCTGTTCAGGTAATCCCCATGCATTCTGTTAAGGGTAGTAACTGCCATGCTCTGGAACCTACCGCCTACTGGAACTATCAGGTTATAGCAGAAACAATACTTGAAATGCTGTTCCTGATTGTCTTAGGTAATTGCAACATCCATTTTGAAACAACTTCTACTAGCAGTGAGACCAAGTTCATTGCAGCAATGAATATGATAGATCTTCACCAGAGAGTTAACTAACTCTCTCATCCAAAGGCCATCTGCTAATCTTCTACACCAAAGCTGAGTTGGAAGGTGACTTAATAGTCATAGTAGTCTATGGTTTGACCCCAGTTTACTTAATTTTACCCTCTCAGTTGCTTCTTCACCTATTGCATATTTTATTTTAGTTTATTTTAGTATAATGGGTTTATTTCTGTTGATTATATATATTGTTTATGTTACTTTTATATACATTGCTTTGTTGATTTTATCGTAAAATTTGGAAAACGATTCCTAAATGTTATTAAATAAATACCAGTAAAAAGAGGGAGCGCTTTGCATAAGGCTAGTCTAACAGCTGACAAACTCATTCTGTCTTTGCAAATATTCTATGCCCCAGTTGACCAAAAAGCTGAAATCTGGTTCTAGGTGTGTTTGAGACTATGTTCTAGATTCTGATTTAGAACCCCATTCTAGACTGTGTCTAGAGTATTCTAGATGATGGCCACAATCAGGTTCTAGAAGAGTCTAGGAAACACCCCACCCCCCCCCTCCCCAAGAATGTAGTCTAGAATGTGATTTTTAAACTGATTTACATTGACATATGTACTGAGCATGCATTAAAGAATCTCCTTACTTGGGATAGTTTGTTTTCTTTCCAAAGAGAAAAGGATGTCTGACCTACTGGAACAACATGGGCCATCCCATGGAGTGCCCAGTGACCAGGGGGCTGAGCATGTTGAACAGAGGGAGGCATTTCAGGTGGAAAGAAGAGAACTGCATATGCAGTCAGACACATGAATACCTGTAACTCCCACCTCATACATCTTTTTTGGAAAGAAAATTCCTAGAGGTCAATATTCAAAGTTGGCCATTTAAGCAACTTAGCCAGATATAACTTATCTGCTAAGTTATGATGTATATTTAGCGGCATGGCAAAGCTGCTGAACATACACATATATGTTCGCACTTTGCCGGATAAGTCTACCCGGCTAAGCTTAGACCTGTTCTATGAGGATCCTAAATTTAGACGTACATTTATATGCCTAACTCCGAATATCGGTAGTTAAGCGTCTAAGTTATACGTCTAACTCGCTCCTCCCCGATCCACTTTTTTTGTGTGTACATTTCAGCCACCTAAGGGCCTTGTATGGCTAAGCAGCAGCCACTGAACATGAATGCATATTCAGCGGCCGCTAATTGGCCACATAAGTCCCGCTTATCCGGCTAAATAGTGTTGAGTGTGCTTTGAATAATGACCTCCTGATTTTCACGTGATATCTATGAGGTATGGTGATCCGACAGTGGAAGAAAGGATAACGTAAATCTGGAATGCCTTACGTGTCCTTTAGCTTCCTCAAGACCTTCAGGAGGAGATTGTGAAAGACCATCTCAAGATCCAAGGAAAGGAGACTGTAAGATTGCTGGCGAAGCAAGATGAAGCAATGTCAAAAACATATTCACATTATTGAAAGACGTGTATGGTGGATGAGCTGAAATCTGACTTCAATTGGCAAGTTTAAAAAATGATGTTGAATTATTTCAAAAGTTTATTGAATAATTGATATATTATACAGCAAATATTCAATTAACATTTGAAATAATTCAACATGATTTTCTGAACTTCTCAACTGTCAGACAGATTTCAAATAATCCACGATACACAAATGAAAACCCACAGGAAGAGAGTGTATCTGTGGTTTAGTCCCTTTGGACCTTTGCTCTAGACGTGTATGGTGACAAAGTACGTCTGAGAAAGCTTTATGGCTGACAACAATCTGGAAAAGAAAGTGAAGGTTCGCCAATAGTATTTATTTTATTTTTATTTATTTCAAAAAATTGTATACCACAAGGCGAGTACAATTTACAATAAAAGTGGTTTACAAGTATAACATACATAATAAAATCCAAAATATAACCAAATACCTACAATACAGTATTAAGTACTGTAAGCAAACTACCATCCAGGATCTTTTGGCCAAGGTGGTACATCACGGCAGAACATGCATCGGGGAACCAGAATTCATGCTGAAGGAACTGAGTGGAAATCCAGGTATCAACTGGAGTCTATGGCACCGCACCAGCAATGAAAGTAGACAAATTAGACAGGCCTACTGGTCTCTATCTGCAGTCATGTTCTCTGTTTCCATGTGATAATCCTGAAGCTTAGTTATAGGCACATTAGACAAAAATGAAAAGATACTGGACCTGAGCATGCAGACAGGTACCAGGGAGAACATAGCCCCTGCTGGTTCTCTTTTTCTAGAAGAGGCCTGAGGCCTACAGATCTCCAAGAACTGCAATGAGGTATGAGAGTTCCCAGGAATGCCTTGCTATTGCCGGTGTTACCACCTGACTCCGTGACATCTGGACAGGTCGAGCCAATCCTGGCTCGACCTGTCCAGATGTTGCATCTCCGGACTTCTCTAAGAAAAGTAGGTTGCAACAAGCACACGTTTTCAATGGGATGAAACCAGGATAACACAGAACTCCTTGGTAACACTAGAGCACGTACAAAGGCCTGAACTAAAGACGCTGTAAGGAAGTTGTGTCCGCAGAGCTACGAAAATGGTGAATCTGCAAGCTTTTCATTCTTTTTTATTTTGGGGTGGGAGGGTATGTAGAGAATGGGTTTGGGTCACCAAGGAGCTCAGTCTTTCATATCGGTGTGAAACCTCGACAGGGGTCCTTGGCCACAAGGATTGCCCGGTACAAGTTCTTCCAAAGGTACTTAATGAAAAACTTATAAATAAAAGGAAAGAAAGACAAACAGGAAAAGTACAAACCAGGAAGTCAAAATGTGAACTAAACTGTGATATATATGCCCTGTGCAGGCCAGCCTATAAGAACTGAGCCTGGAACACACCAATGTATACCCTGCGTCCTCTCAATGAACAGATCTGGCAAGAGCCCGAAACTGCACCAGTCAAATTCCATGTTGTGGTTCCTGACATGCCAGGACGATGGATTCTAGCAAGGAGGTACAGTGACTGCATTGTTCTATTGGATTCCATGTAATGATATGCTCCTCCAGCAAAATGTTCCCAATCTGTGATCTAGCAAACTACACCCCTTGTACCTTAAGAGCACCACACCTTCATAAAACTTGCTCTGTCTGTAGAGAAAAATGATGTTTTGTAACTCAGAGAGGATGTGTTGCTTGGAGCTCTCAACACAGCCAAGTACAGTAAATACTTTCCAGTTGAGGGGCCAGACTGCTACAGTGCAGTCCATATATACAGTATGGAGTTGCTTAGGCTGAAAATAGACCGGTGGTCAATTGAGAACCGTGGCCGAAAAACATCCATCCTGAAAGGAAATAGCCAAAATGGATAAATCAGGGACTTACTTTCATCGGTAAATGCAAATTATAAAGCTGGAGTGGCCACTTCTGTCCTCGAGGGACATGCATGGTTGGGTTTTCAGAGTAACCCTAATGAATATGCATGATAAAGATTTGCCTGTATGTAAATCTAGTTCAGGCATAATCATTAGGGCTATCCTGAAATCCTGACTGGTCGGTGACCCTTGAAAGCCGGAGTTGCCCATCCCTGTTATAAATCAGCAGGAATGTTGGAAGAGGAAAAAACACAAGTTAGGTTTGCAGGACAGGCAGGAGAAGACTGAAGATGAGACCCACGTAGGGAGCAGCTCATGGTTCAGACAGCCTTCTTTCTTGGAAGCAGAAAACTCAGTGCAGCTTACCCCAGTGCTTCAATACCTTCTGCTTGCTATTAGGATTCCTCTGTATTTATCCCAGGCTTTTTGAATTTCATTGCCGTTTTTTGTCTTCACCACCTCGTCTAGAAGGGCGTTCCAGACATCTACCACCCTCTCCCACCATTGTTCTCGAGTTCACCAAATGTGAGTAGTTCAGTAACCATCAGTCAACCACAGTGCAAATCCTCAAGGTCTTAATTCTGCAAACATTTTCAACTATTTCTTTTCTCCTGCTCCAAAAGCAATGTTCATGTCTCCCCAGAGGGACAGATTCTGCCTCCTCTTGTGGAGATTTATTCCTGTGAATCCGTTTTTACACTCCTCCAAATTATGAAAAATAGAGATCTAGCTGAAAATGGACAAGAAGGTAAGAGCATAAGAATTGCCATACTGGGTCAGACTGAGGGTTCATCAAGCCCAGCATCCTTTCTCCACATTAAAAAATGTAGCTGATTAGTGAGGCAAGACTTTACTTGTGTAAATCCATACTGACTGACTGTGTCCCATTAAACCATGCCTTTCTATATGTACTGTGATTTTATTCTTTAAAATAATTTCTACAATTTTTCCCAGCACTAGTCTCTAGTTTCTGGGATCGCCAATGGAGCCTTTTCTAGAGATCAGCATCACATTGGTCATTCTCCAATCTGCAGGTACAATAAAACGATTTTAATGATATGCAATAAATTAGTAGTAGATCTGCAATTTCATTTTTGAGTTCTTTCGGAATTCTGGAGTGTAAACCATCTGATCCAGGTGATTTGCTATTCTTTAGTTTGTCAGTCTGCTCTATTACATCATCCAGGTTTCAGTTCTTCCAAATTATCACCATTAAACACCATATCCGGTACCATCTCCCCAATATCCTCTCCGGAAAATACTGATGTAAATAATTCAATTAGTCTTTCTGCTGTGGTCTTGTCTTCCGTAAGTGTCCTTTTAGCCCCTCAATCATGTAATGGTCCATCCAACTCCCTCACAGGCTTTCTGATTCAGATATATTTTTTAAAAGATTTTATTATGAGTTTTTGCTTCTGCTTCAAGTTTCTTTTCAAATTCTCTTTTTGCCTACCTTATCAATATTATTCATCAAACTTGCCAGTGCTCTTGCTTTTTCCTGTTTTCTTCAGTTGGACACTTTTTCCAATTTTTGAAAGGTTTTTTGGCTAAAATAGCCTCTTTCACCTCACCTTTTAACCATGCTGACAGTCATTTGGCCTTCCTACCACCATTTCTAATGCATAGAATACATCTGCTCTGGGCTTCCAAGATGGTATTTTAAAACAATGTCCATGCCTGATCTAAGCTCTTTACCTTTGTAGCTGTACCTTTTCATTTTTTTCCAACTATTTTCCTCCTCTTAGCTCCTCTATATACCACCAGAGGTGGTTCTATAAGGAGGCAGGGTGAGGCAGCAGCATCAGATAGCAGAAGTTTGAGGCGGCTAAATAATACACCGCCCCTCGCGCACAACACGCCTGCAGTGTCTGGCTCAGTGCCTCACATGAACCACACATTTACAAACAAAGAGGATGCGCAGTGGATGCTGCATCCCACGTCACCACGGCTTGCAGGCTCACCAGTTTCCTTCTGCCTCGTGCTGCAGAGCTTCGCTGAGCAAGGGGCCGGGCTGAAGCAAAGTGCGGACCGATCCCCTTTTGCTGGTTGCGCCTTACGTGCTCAGGTTGGATGCATTGCTTGACGCCTTTGCCGTGCCCTGTCTGTGGGCTCACGTGCCTGCCCCCACTGAAAGTTGCAGGGCCGGTGGCATCTCATTGCTCAGCCTCGGCTGAGCCCTGTCCATCCCCCTCTGCGGCGGGGGCCTCAGGAAATTGAGCTGATTGACCGACGGCGTGTCAGGAAAGGAGGCTGCGGAGGTGCAAGTAAGAGAGGATCGAGGCAGCGGCATCAGTGCAAAGGGACACAGAGGGGACCGGAGGCTGGGGTAGGATGGGGAGGCAGCCGGAGGGGTGAGGAGCAGGAGACCCGGTGCAAGCAGCAAGGCATCGAATAGGCTGCCGCAGGCCCAGATGTTCAGCAGCAGGCGCCAAGGTGAGCCAATGACCAACCCCCGCTGGAACCTCCGAATCTGACCAAATGCAATCCGAATCCTCCGCCACTTCTGGGGAGGGAGAGAGACGCCAGTCTGAAGGGGTGACAGTGTCTGGTGAGAGAGAGAAAGCCTGGTCTGGGGATAGGGGTGACAAGTGACTGAAAGCAAGAACAAGTAAGCATTAATCAGTTGTTTACTCTTTCAAAGAATACAAAGACCAGGGGACACACAATGAAATCACTGGGTAACACATTTAAAACTAATACTCTACCCATAACGAAGCTCTGGAATTTGATGCCAGAGGATGTGGTGAAAGCTGTTTAGTGTAGCCATTATTAAGGTGGACTTAAGGAAATCCACTGCTGATCCCTGGGATAGGCAGCTTGGAATCTATCGACCTTTTAGGATCCTGCCAGGTACTTGTGACTTGGATTGGCCGCTGTTGGAAACAGGATGCTGGGCTTGAATTGTTTCCAGCAGTCCTGGGGGTTAGGGGTGCGTGAAGCCCGGGGTGTTATCCTAGACTGTTAGGCTTAATAGCCTATAGTTGACCCCTCTCCCCCCCTTCCATACATTTTGCCTTTATTTCTTTCATATTTTCAAAAAGGATCCATAAACATCACCATTTCTTTAGAAAAGTACCAACCACAAACCAGACCGGAGCAACACAAGGAAGCTCACATGCTAAGGAGCGGCTTTGTGTGAGTACTATCAAGGTTTTCATGTGCTATTATTCTGCCCATGCATATGGACCTGCTGGAAAAACAGCACGTAAAGTTTCGCTATGCAAAACTGCACAAAACAAATACCTCCGCCTCACTGAGTTGTTGGGTTTTTTTCTTTTTGCAAAAACCAATCCGTTAAATAAATTTCACATGTCGTCTTATCACAGGCTAACAGTTAAAAAGCTGCTCCGCGTGATTATGCATTGCAGCAACTCATTAAGTGGTAATCTGAACA
Source organism: Rhinatrema bivittatum (assembly GCF_901001135.1). Lineage (NCBI taxonomy): Eukaryota > Metazoa > Chordata > Amphibia > Gymnophiona > Rhinatrematidae > Rhinatrema > Rhinatrema bivittatum. The sequence continues at coordinate 13,216,479 of NC_042615.1, read as the reverse complement.
CAATTTCAGAAGCATAAAAGTGTGCAACAAGATTTTGCTCTCTGCAAAGCAAAATGGCATGCACTATCACAAACCACGAGCACTATTGGGGCACTATGGCAGGGGAAAGCCAGTTTTGTGGCTTAGCCCGTGAGGGCACGTTGGCCTCAGTGATCGCCCAGCACGCGATCGGCATGGGACCGAACTTTCGGGCTGTCTGCGGGTACAGCTCGAAACTTGACCTGGGTATGACTTTTCCACCTCCTTTCCATGCTTTGCCGGTGGAAAATAACTCACGTAGAGTCGAAAAGGTAATCTACACGAGTCAGTTTCCTCCCCCCCTTCCAGGAATGTCGTGTGACCTTTTAGCCATAATGGAGGGAGGGCAACCTTCAGGTTAGGCGTGTACATCGCTGTTTTCCCACGTGGACGACTTGGAAAACTGCAGTCCCCGCAACAGACCCTAGAGCGCTGCTTTACCTTGCACGTGAATGCCGAGCACTGTTTTTTTACCACTCCAGCATTAACCTAATGCAAGAAGCAGGCTCAGGTGCACGGGTACATGCAGGGTACATGCATGTACCCGTACATGCATGTACATGCAGGGTACATGCACGGGTACATGCAGGAGGGGCAGGCTGGGGGTCACATCTCCCTCCCACCCTCTGGATTTTAATAACTCATTCTTTCTGTCACTATTTCTATGATTTTGTTTTCAAACATCCCTTCTTGTTTGCTTGTCCTGCCCCAGCCCCACCCTGAAACATTTTCCGTGGGCGCCTGAGTAGAGCAGTCAAGGATATTCCTTATTGTCGAAGCATACAGATGAGAAACAGCTGGCCACATGATTGAAATCAGATCCCCGTTTCAACAACATGTTCTCCCATTTTCACTGGATGCATTTTTCCAGTTTGTTTGCTTTTTTTTAAATCAATCTTTCTTTTCGTACAGTAAGTGGATGAATTTCAGGATGTAATTCTCTTGGAGTAATGCACTGCAGCTATGTTTAGAAACGTGAACTAGTGTTATTGGTTCCTGGCAGCCAACAAACTGGGTTATACGGTGATAACCAGTCATAAGCCAAACCGTCGGAAATGACTTGATTCGTCACATGAGCATTTGACAAGTGACTCTGCACTGCAAGATGATTTCCAACCGAGTACAAATTATGAAAGGCACGGCCAACATGCCCTATATAACTCATTAGACTGCACTATATCATATCATCAACACAGACGAAACTGTTGGAAATGAAAACCACCCCTAGCCTGCTGCCTATTACCAAACATCTCATAATTTATAACACAGGCCCACTAAAACGTTGCAGATTTGCACGGGCATGGGGATAATTAATGGCCGTTTCCGTGCAACCTGTAGCTCGCCTTTCCAAACTGGTGCTCAAGGCATGAGGTGCACAACCACCCGTGGGAATCATCAGCTGTTTAATGATCTGCACTTGAAGCTCATTTTTAGTGGGACACAGGACTGGGGAGAACATTTCCATGCCACGGACTACAGAATACTCCTCCCGTAACACAACAACAACATGTAGCCTGATATTCAGAAGACTTGGGCACCTGGATCTGGCCAATGGAACATTTTGCCCCCCCACTGATCTCCTAAATTTAAGTGCCTTAAAAGTGGCAGGGGCAAGTGTAGGGGCAGTTTGGTCCCTACCCTTGAAGTGAAGTGCTGATTTCCCGTGTTGGGTGTCTAACTCAGGCGCCCAAATTTAACTGCCTCAGTTCTGGGGTCTGTAGCATAGCCAACTCAGAGTACCCGAAAGGGAAGATACTTACCTCCAAAAAGGACACAATTCAGACAAAAATATGCATTGAATTTGCATATATAATTAGAAGGAATGAATGTTGATATGCAAATATTATATAGGTGCAACATTACAAATTCAGAAGTATATAATGTAAACAGAAATACAACTCTACCTATTGTAGAAGATTCATGGAAACATAGAAATGACGGCGGAAAAGGGCCAAACCGTCCATCCAGTCTGCCCAGCAAGCCTACAGAAGTATCCGCTGCACCATACAAGCCACCCCCATACGTATCAGTTTCCTGGACCATCAAAGTCAGGGCCCTTGTTAGATGCTGCTCGAGTGTGTGTGTGTGTGTGTGTCTGTGTGAGAACCTGTGTGCTTGTGAATGTGTCTGTGTGAGAGCTTGTGTGTTTGTGTATGTTTGTGTGCCTGTGAGAGCCTGTGTGTCATAAAGGCTCTCATAGGCACGCACACACACACACACATACACAAACATAATTTATCTGTGAGGGAGGAGCCTGTGTGTGTGAGAGAATGAATGCGTTATTGTGCGTGTGTGTGAGAGAGAGAAGATAAAATGTTTACGGCCCTACCTCCCCCTAGCCACGATGATCTCAAGGTGACTGGAAATCAAAAGGTCCCAGGTATGGAGAGCAGGAGATGTTTTAATCCTTATTAGTTTTAATTATTGGGTGTATTTGATAATTCTGCTCCTTCGAAATATTTTTTTGGGTTGGGGGGGGGAATAGAACAATTTTTAATTGGATTTTTTATTCATCAGATGTTTTCAAATATTTTATTGCTCTTTGGGACAAAGAATATTTATTCTTTTTATGGATATGACTTTACTATTATTGATGTTTTATATTTCTTGATTTTATTATTTAATGTTTTATGAAGAATGGTGATGCTCCAGTTTTCCCATTGTTGCTCTGCCTTGCTGTGGGTCCCAGTTCAGTTCTTCTCGGCACAGTTCTGTTTGTACTTTCTGATCTCTTTATTCTGTATTTGGTCAGGGTCTCTCTGTGCTCTGCGTATGTGACTGAGGTGAGGTATTTTCCTGGCATGTAGTTTCTGTGTAGGGATCTACAGCAGCCTGGTTTCCTAATAAGAGCTTTTATTGGTGTTCTAGGGCCTGGTGCAGTTCAGTTCTTCTCGGCACGGTTCTGTTTGTACTTTCTGATCTCTTTATTCTGTATTTGGTCAGGGTCTCTCTGTGCTCTGCGTATGTGACCGGGTGAGGTATTTTCCTGGCATGTAGTTTCTGTGTAGGGATCTACAGCAGCCTGGTTTCCTAATAAGAGCTTTTATTGGTGTTCTAGGGCCTGGTGCAGTTCAGTTCTTCTCGGCACGGTTCTGTTTGTACTTTCTGATCTCTTTATTCTGTATTTGGTCAGGGTCTCTCTGTGCTCTGCGTATGTGACCGGGTGAGGTATTTTCCTGGCATGTAGTTTCTGTGTAGGGATGTACAGCAGCCTGGTTTCCTAATAAGAGCTTTTATTGGTGTTCTAGGGCCTGGTGCAGTTCAGTTCTTCTCGGCACGTTCCTGTTTATACTTTCTGATCTCTTTATTCTGTATTTGGTTAGGGTCTCTCTGTGCTCTGCGTATGTGACCGAGGTGAGGTATTTTGCTGGCATGTAGTTTCTGTGTAGGGATCTACAGCAGCCTGGTTTCCTAATAAGAGCTTTTATTGGTGTTCCAGGGCCTGGTGTAATGTGTGCCGTGTTGCCTTTTCATAGATAAGGTTGTTAGGGATGTTTTGATGTGGGAGGATTACTATATTGTAAAGGTAATTCTGTTTATTCTTGGCTTTCTGAGGGCCAAGCTCACACCCAGCGCACATTACAAAAAGTCTAATTCCATAGGAGCTCCAAGTGACTTTTTTTTGCAGAGATTTCTGGTTGGCACCACAGCAGTGCAGGTAAATATAATCTGCATGTTGTAAGGGATATTTTTGCCTCAGCAGATTGTGCTCTTGAATGTTCTTTCTCATGTAAAATCTGTTATAAATGCATAATTTGTGTGCGTGTGTAAAGGGTGTGGGAGTGTGTGTCTGTGTTGGGGGGGGGGGGTGCGTGTGTGCAAGGCTGAACGTTTGCCTAGGGTACCTCATACCCTTCCCTATCCATGGGTTTGGGGGGGGGAGGGATGTCAGTTTTTAAAAATACAGACTGCAGGAGGGAGCTGGGCTTTATTTAATGGGCCTGGGACAGACACTGAATGAATCGAGGGGGGAGCACAGTAATTTTGTGTACAGGGCAGCAAAAAAAAAAGCTGGCACCGGCCCTGGGAGCGCTCCCCTATCTGTGAAAAACCACAACCTTGGAGTTAAAAAAAAAAAGGAGAAGAGAAACCGCCAGGGAGCGCGGCCAAAGAGGATGAATTCTGAGTATCCCTAAGCAGAAGGTAAAGAAGAGCCTTGGCAGGGCACATCCGCTCTGCTCCAGCAGCCTGCGGTGAGCTTCTCTCCTCCTTCCTGTCAGCACTTGCCACACCGGTGGGAGAAATCTGCTTTCTCTGTGGAAACCCACCCTTGCTGTGTGCAGGAGAGAGACAGCCTCCTCTTCAATAAACAGGCACCAGGCCGCAGCGTTTCTACTCCTGCACCTGCTCCCCGGCCTTGCCAAGTGCCACCAAGGTGTCAAATGCAAAAAAAGCCATCCAAAAACATCCCGTTTCTATTGGAAAGGAAGCCTAACAGTTAGGTAATTGCACAGGCCCTTTTTTTTGTTCTCCTCTCCTGAGACTCTCTTAATTACAGTCTGCCTTTCCACCCCGAAATAAAAACATCCTTGGAATGTCTTTCCTTAAAGTGGAACCAGTTCCCTGTCCCATCGGGGGCCCCAGAGAGGCGAGCGCTCACCAGGCAGACGCGGGAGGCCCCTCCGGAGAGTCCACAGCTGGAGACACGCGCCTCTCGTTTTCTCGCTCATCTGCCGAAGCCAGAGGCCGCACTTCTTGGCCCCCAGGTTTTCTGAACCGCTTTTCAGGTCACTGTGAAAAAGCCATTTTCCCGGGTGAGCGGCCACTCACCCGAGCGAAAGCGCCTTCCGAAACGCGCGCACACGGCGTCAAACGCGCTGGCCCAGGGGAGGCAGCAGCGCACGTCGCCGGACGTCTCGGGTGCCCGCAGCAGCAGCTTGGGCATTATACACCCCCCTTACCCCCACCCCCGCTGGTAATCTGTGAATAGCCCTTCCAAAATTAAGTGACAGAAACGTGCGCAAGTTACATCAGTCTCCAAAGCGGATTTACGCCCAGAAGCCTGCTTTGAAAATTATCCCGGCAAAAAACTAACCCCGCACCGAATTCTAGCTGCGATGCTGCATGTGTGACGTTTTTTCCAGGGACATTTATGCAAACCTCCTGCCCCGGAGACCTCGCCACCCGATCCGGGAAAACCTTTAGGTGCAAGCAGGACATCTGCGCGCAGGTTTCTCCGTAAACCGGGCGTGTGGTTTTCCATATCTGCAGGTAAAGCCGCTCTGAATCCCCTCCCTCTCCATTACCTCTTTGCTCAACAGGGTCAACACGGGGGAGCTAAAAGGAAAGTATCAAGAAAAAAAACAAACAATCTAGAAGTAAAGTGAGGGCCTGATGAACGCCAGGTTTTCAGCGAGGCAGAAGATAGAGCTAAACTTTTTTTTCTCGGGCGCTAAGCGCGCTATTTCGAAATTGTGCACGCCAGTCAGCTTGCAGGCCTTGGGTGTGCTTTTCTGTTGCTCCAGACTTTAAAATGTTAATCTCGTGGCTCTTAGTAGGTAAAGGTTTTTCCCGGGGTGAGGGAAGCCTTTTTATTAGAAAGCCGTTAGGGGTGAATTTCCAAAACATCGCAGGCATAAAAATGAGCAAACAGGCGCATAAGCAGCCTCGACTCGCCTGTTCCATGTTCTATAAAAGTGACCAACGTGCTCGAATTTTCACTTTCGTGCACACACACGTAAAAAACCTGTGATGGCCCGGGGCGTTCTGGAACGGGGCCGGCATTTACACACGGAGCTTGCTATTGTAAAAGACACCCGTGTGCATTTCCCAGCGTCCTGGCACATTTCTACTTACACCTGCTATTTTATCCGGAGTAAGTGATATTGCGCGTATTTATTATGTAATACTAACAGGATCTGGAGGTCTGAAAAAAAACAGGAAGGGCTCGCTGACCAGCAGAAGGACTGGGAGAACTGGTGGACCAGTTAGTAAACCGGTTCATTTCATCATGTAAAATATACGTTGGCAACTTTTAAACAGGCACACGCAGGCCCACGCGTGCGCACATCTGTCGGCCTGCGCCCAGGACACGGCTGTTTTATAATACACGCACGTACATGTGTGCAGGTAATAAAACAGCTCGACCCCGCTCACATGCCCACGTAATCTTAAGAGGACGCACGCCTATGCATGCGAATGCCGTTCTGCCGTGTAAGTGGGAGGGTTTTAATAGACGTGGGCGCCAATGCCATTACCAGTCTTCCCAGTTCATTCCCAGGTAAGGAATAGCCCCCGACCCTTAAAACCCCGCTGATCTCCTTATCTTTATTTTATTACTTGCACGACATCCAGAGCAGACGTTTAGGTTACGCTGCGGTGGACCCTGGCGAGTGCCTGTGCATGTGAGCGTTTACACGCAGGAAGACCAGGGCAGAGTCAGCACTTAGGTGCATACTATTTTGATTCTGAAAAGCACGCGGATGAGTGTATACGCCTAAGCTATGCCCTCTAAAGAGGGGGGTGTGACTTTATGTGAGTGAACGTGTGAGCGTACTCAGCTGATGAGCTGAGAGTTTCCCAAGCAGATTTATGTGTGTAAGCTCCCTTCAGAAGTAACACTGTAATATCTGCTTGTACGGTGCACACGCAGACTTTACCACTACGCCAACTGTGTGAAAATTATCCTCGTAAATACGTGGCCTTCAGTAAATGTGCCACGAGAAGCTTGACCAGCCCTAAACATGCAGGATTCGGCCATGCAAAGGGAATAGAAGAGAAAGCCAGAGATCAGCTGGGGTCTAGGGCATTGCAAACAGGAATGAGCGTGGGAAGAACGAAATGGACCTTACGGTGCTTATCTGGTGTCATAAATACAAAAATGAAAAACAAATAAAAGAAACTTGGCAGGGATTCTTTTCTGCTTTATCTGAAAATGAAACGAAAGAAAACAAAACTAGGATGTTTCATTTCCGTTGGCCGTTCATTTCACTTTCAGACAAATGCACAGCCTTACTTTGAACCTCACATCGTGATCTTGTGTTGTACAATTTACTTTCCACTGGAAAACACTTGCTACTTCTGCATCACGTATATCTCTGAGATATTATCTCAGTTGTCACACACGTATATCTCTGAGATATTATCTCAGTTCTCCGTCCAACACGTATATCTCTGAGATATTATCTCAGTTCTGTCACACGCGTATATCTCTGAGATATTATCGCAGTTCTCCGTCACACACATATATCTGAGATATTATTGAAGTTCTCCGTCACACACGTATATCTCTGAGATATTATCTCAGTTCTCCGTCCAACACGTATATCTCTGAGATATTATTGCAGTTCTCTGTCACACACGTATATCTCTGAGATATTATCTCAGTTCTCCGTCCAACACGTATATCTCTGAGATATTATTGCAGTTCTCTGTCACACACGTATATCTCTGAGATATTATCGAAGTTCTCTGTCACACACGTATATCTCTGAGATATTATTGAAGTTCTCTGTCACACACGTATATCTCTGAGATATTATTGAAGTTCTCTGTCACACACGTATATCTGAGATATTATTGAAGTTCTCTGTCACACACGTATATCTCTGAGATATTATTGAAGTTCTCTGTCACACACGTATATCTGAGATATTATTGCAGTTCTCTGTCACACACGTATATCTCTGAGATATTATTGAAGTTCTCTGTCACACACGTATATCTGAGATATTATTGAAGTTCTCTGTCACACACGTATATCTCTGAGATATTATTGCAGTTCTCTGTCACACACGTATATCTCTGAGATATTATTGCAGTTCTCCGTCACACACGTATATCTGAGATATTATTGCAGTTCTCTGTCACACACGTATATCTCTGAGATATTATTGCAGTTCTCCGTCACACACGTATATCTGAGATATTATTGCAGTTCTCTGTCACACACGTATATCTCTGAGATATTATTGCAGTTCTCCGTCACACACGTATATCTGAGATATTATTGCAGTTCTCTGTCACACACGTATATCTCTGAGATATTATTGCAGTTCTCCGTCACACACGTATATCTGAGATATTATTGCAGTTCTCTGTCACACATGTATATCTCTGAGATATTATCGAAGTTCTCTGTCACACACTCTCTCCCTCCTATCCACTTGGCTGTGCATATTTAGGTCTTTAAATCTCACCTGATAGATAGCGCTTAGGTGCTAGATTCTGCATCATTTTGGGAACCTTTCTCTGGAGATGCAGCTTCTGGAAGGGGACAGAGCCCCCCACACCTCCCTGTCCCAGGTTGGTGGGGAGGATTCACTTCTAGACTCTTGGGGTTGATAGAAATGGACTCTGACAAATCCCTCTCCACGCACTGGAGAGTGGTTTGTCTCTTGTGACGATCTGGGAAACGGCACCTTTACTAGCAGAAAAATCTGTTCCTTCCATTTACAGGGTCCCGAGCCACACGAAGAGGACCCCCCTTGCTTTTCCATAGCAGGATCTCCTAATGGGTTAGGCCCTGGGATACCCCTCTGCACCTGAAACCTATCCTTTTTTTCCTTAGGTTCCTCTTCTCCCAGTGGTACAGAGTCACCCTGTCTGCAAGAGCCGGAATGAAAATGCCTCCTTCCCTCCAAGAAATCTCAGTGCACAGCAGGATGGTTTCCCCAAGGGGGCCTCTCTCCTGCCTGGAGAAACTCCCAAGAGCGCGAGCTCTCACTCAGACTGGACTTACCTTCCCCTGCATAACCAGTCTAATCGTGACCCAGGTCTGTTACTTCCTCGCACAAAACCGGCCTCTGCTGCCTCTGCGCCTCCTGCAGATTTCCATACTTACACATTTTTTTTTATGGCCTGCACTTTTGATAAAAATCATTCTAAGTGCGCATATTAAAAACAGGACGGAAGCAAACACTCAGCTGTCAGCATCTTCTGTCTTTCTGCTGTCTGTCAGCAAAGAGCATTTAAAAATCTAAATAAAAAAATAAATCAGAGTTCAGGATCGGGATCCCCCCTCTCCCACCTCAGTGAAACCCTCCTCCACTCTCCTCCACCGGCCCTCCCCCCCCCACCGAGGACCACTCCTTACCCCAGCCATTGCCAAATCACTGTTCTGGGGGGGCCAGGAACCATCTGCCCCCCTCCCCCCTCTATGTCTGCCCCTGTCCTCCAATTTAGCAAAATCGCCTGCGGTACCTTTAACCTGCACGGCAGAATCTGCCACATAATACAAAGGGGCTGGCTTGGGTTTCACCGGGGATGATTCTGATAATTCGGAGGGCTGGGCAGAGCTCCTGCCCCCTGAACCCCCCCCCCCCCCCCCGAGAGGAGAATTTGGTAAGGGCTGGGGTTGGGAGAGATGCAGGGGGAGTTTTGCTGGACACAGCGGAGGAGAGTCCGGGCTTCAGACACCAGATCCCGGGGGGGGGGGGTGGGGGGGGGTTGTTGTTTATATTTTGGGATCTGGTGGTTAAGTGTCCGGTAATGTGAGAGCTGGGGTGGGGGAAGGTCGGGGGCCGGGGAGGGCCTTGGCTCAAGCAGGTTTGGTGGGTGGGGGAGGGGGGGTTGTGCTTGGTGCTTATTATCTTTTGGGTAATGGGAGAGGGGGGGTCAGTTTTGGGGGAGGTGATCGGGACTGGGCAGGGGAGAAGGGACTTGGGGGGGTCAGAGTGTGCTGGGGAGATGAGTGCGGTGGGGCTGAGCAGGGGAGGGGTGCTCAGTGGGCTGGGGGGGGGGAGCAGAGCGTGGAAGGGTCTGTGTCTGATTCTCTTGAAATGCGCGGGCAGGCGAACTCTGGGTAATTTGCCCCCCCCCCTTGCTGTTTGTGCAGACGGTGACGGTGGGGAACAAATAAACCGTGAAACTCTGAAAGCAGACTGTGCATGGCTGTGTCACCCCCCCCCCTAAACCAGGGGACCCGCCTGCACCCTCAATCAGCCTCAACCCTCCAAAATTCCCCTTCCTTCTCCCCCTCCCCACTTCTGCCCCCACCTCCTTTCCTGAGTCCCCCCTCCCTCCATCTCACCTTCCAGCCTCTACCTTATTTCTCCAAGTCTCAGCTCACTTCCTCGCCTCCTCCCTTCTTTTGTTCACCCCTATTTTCTCCTCCATGCCGCTCCCCCATCCCTCTCACCTCCACCCATCTGCCCCTCATCGCTCTCCCTCCATCTCCTCGCCATTGCTTCTCTCCCCCCATTTCTCTCCTCTGCAATGCTTATCCCCTCCCCCTCTCACTCAGCCTCCATCTCCCCACCCGCCATCCTCTTATCCCCGCCGCCTCTTGCTCTCCCTCCTCCTCTTCCCCTTGCCTCGTCTTCCTCTCTTCTTTGGGATGCAGCAGGAGCCGCCAAAAGCGGGCGAGGACTGGCGGTGGCAGCGGGGCAGGGAGGCGGCGGAGGGCCTCGGGGGTCTTCCTGTTTAGAAGGGGAGCCGGCAGCTCGGGTCTCCGCGCCTCCTCGTGGTGCCACCGCCAGCGGGGAGGGCACAGCGTCCGCCCCACCCCGCAGTCCTGGCGCTGCAGAGAGGGCGCCGTCCTGCCCGGGGGTCTCCCGCGAGCGCTACAAGGCGCGCGCGCGCGCGCTACCTGCAGGGGTTTGATTTTCATAACTCAGTCTACAGAATCGGCAGACATCAGCTCTCCTGGTTTTCAGAAGCCAGGGGTCGAGCTGACAGCATTATTAATAAAATGCACGTGGGTTGTTTTGTTTTGCAAGCTTTGAAGTTCCCTTTGGAAAGCTCCTGCTGGCGAGGCCGCACCCAGCCCGTCTCTCCCGGGGGCCGCCGAGGCTGCCAGCTGGCTCCCTTGCTTCTTGACAGACGGATCCAGTTCTCTGCTTCTGCTGCAGGTCCCTGCAGGTGACGGGACCGGGTCAGGCGCTGGGGAAGGCAGAGGGTGACAGCGCCAAGGTCATCTCGGGGCCTTAAAGCCAGGCAAACATCCCTCCAGCACAAATGCAATCCCCCCCCCCAAAAAAAAAACAACAAATAAAAATCAGCTGGAAGGCAACTCAAGGAAGGGGGGGTCTGACCACCACCACAATTAAAGATGCAACAACTCTAAAATATTACGGGAGGAGAAAGGTGGAGGAACGGGAGAGGGGAAAATCTTAATACTACTCGAGTTGAGCCGGCAGACGCAGTTTGAAAAGAAGCCCTCACCTGCTCACAGCACCAGGGCCGCCGGTGTAACGGGGGTGCCCGGCCCTGCCGCGTCTCGGTGGCGACGGGAGCAAGGCCTTCCGCCTCCACGATGCCTTCCCGCCCGTCCTGCAATGTGTCCCCCCCCCCCCCGAGCCAGATCCCTGCGCACCTTCAGCTTCAGAGTTACTTCCCCCCCCCCCTTCCAGTCTGGCGCCGGGGGCCCTTCGTCCCTTCTTGGGGGGTGACCTTGCCCGACTCCAGCGGGAGCAGCCCCCCCCCCCAGCACGTGCCCCTCCGGGAGGGAGCCGAGCGCGAGAAGGGAAATCTCGGCGCGTGAATTCGTCCCAGGTGTTCCGCGGGCACAATCATCGTCAGCCCGGGCTTCAAGGGAGCGAGCTTTCCCGTGGGGGGGGGGGAATGGAGAAGGTCACTCACTGGTCATCTCGCTGGTCAAAGGGCTGGGGGGTTGTGCCTGCAGAAAACTCCACCACTTCTTAAATTGTGTCCTCAAAACGGTTCTCATTCCATTCCATAATGAAAACAGGTCAGGAAAGGCAGAATTTGGGGCGCTGTGTGCCTGTTTTTATTTAGGGGAGAGAGGGCAAGTTGTCATTTTTTCTTAAGTGGAAAAGGGTAAACAGTGGAGTGCTGTACTTGGACCGGTGCTTTTCAATATATTTATAAATGATCTGGAAAGGAATACAACGAGTGAGGTTATCAAATTTGTGGATGATACAAAATTATTCAGAGTAGTTAAATCACAAGCAGATTGTGATACATTACAGGAGGACCTTGCAAGACTGGAAGATTGGGCATCCAAATGGCAGATGAAATTTAATGTGGACACGTGCAAGGTGTTGCATATAGGGAAAAATAGCCCTTGCTGTAATTACTCGATGTTAGGTTCAATATTAGGAACTACAACCCAGGAAAAAGATCTAGGCATCATAGTGGATAACACATTGAAATCGTCGGTGCAGTGTGCTGCAGCAGTCAAAAAAGCAAACAGAATGTTGGGAATTATTAGGAAGGGAATGGTTAATAAAACGGAAAATGTCATAATGCCTCTGTATCGCTCCATGGTGAGACCACACCTTGAATACTGTGTACAATTCTGGTCGCCGCATCTCAAAAAAGATAAGGTTACGATGGAGAAGGTACAGAGAAGGGCAACCAAAATGATAAAGGCAATGGAACAGCTCCCCTATGAGGAAAGGCTAAAGAGGTTAGGGCTCTACAGCCTGGAGAAGAGACGGCTGAGGGGGGATAAGATAGAGGTCTTTAAGATCATGAGAGGTCTTAAACGAGTAGATGTGACTCGGTTATTTACACTTTCGGATAATAGAAGGACTAGGGGGCACTCCATGAAGTTAGCATGGGGCACATTTAATACTAATCGGAGAAAATTCTTTTTCACTCAATGCACAGTGAAGCTCTGGAATTTGTTGCCAGAGGATGTGGTTAGTGCAGTTAGTGTAGCTGGGTTTAAAAAAGGATTGGATAAGTTCTTGGAGGAGAAGTCCATTAACTGCTATTAATCAGGTTTACTTAGGGAATACCCACTGCTATTAATTGCATCAGTAGGATGGGATCTTCTTAGTGTTTGGGTAATTGCCAGGTTCTTGTGGCCTGGATTGGCCACTGCTGGAAACAGGATGCTGGGCTTGATGGACCCGTGGTCTGACCCAGTATGGCATGTTCTTATGTGAATACCCTCACGCACCTTTGCTAAGGGAAGCCGTCGGACACAGCGTGCCCGGATGCAGAGAAAATAATGTAAGCATTTTAAAAAGGTAACTTTTTCCTTTTGATGACATATTTCAGCACAGTACCCCCCCGGCCTAATCCTTTCCTCCCTCCACCACCACCACACACACACACACACACACACACAGACAGACAGACAGACAGACGCATACTCCCCTCACACACACACACACACAGACAGACAGACGCATACTCCCCTCACACACACACAGACGCATAATCCCCTCACACACACACACAGATTCATACTCCCTCACACACACACACACACACACACAGACAGACACATACTCCCCTCACACACACACAGACAGACGCGTACTCCCCTCACACACACAGACAGATGCATACTCCCCTCACACACACACAGAATTCCTTGGGCAGCTTCTCAAAATGCTTCTTTAAGTTATACCCCAAAAGTTGACCAAATGGCCAGGCCATTCTAGAGGGACAAAGGCTGCTACTTCCAAGTGCCCTCTTTGGCGTATCTCCGCTTCCAGGGGAGGGAAAAGGCCTCGGCGACAGCTGGGAGATAAGGGAAGAGGCGGTGATGGCAGGGGTCGGAACCCTTTGAGGGTAAACGGCTGGTTCTAAAATTGCCTGGCGTTTGTGTGTGGAAAAGCGTCTGCATAACTGATTTCATGCACACTATTTTGTGTGCATAAGAGAGGGGAGGCAGGCAGAGTCTGGAGTTTCACATAAATTAATATTCACAAGCTACGCCTTGCAAAGAGCAGGTGCAGCTGTGGGCAGGAGAGTCGGTGCATATTATTTCTGATCATTCTCAAGTCCGCTTTGATGCACGTTTTTGCTGAGTTTCCTTATGTGGGCTGTTTGAGAAATGACCCCCCCCCCCCCCCCCCCCCCCTATCTTTAAATCGCCAGATCCAGGTACGTGGCCCTTTGGGGTACTGCATTGCTTAAGTGCTCTGCATTTAACAGAGCTTTGCTAATGCACCGGCGTCAACACATTTTTAAAAGCCTCATTATTTAAACAAAGAAACATAGATCATGATGGCAGATAAAGACCATACGGGCCACCCAGGCTGCCCTTGAGAATGGCCAACCCGGATCAGACTAGTGGTCCATCTGGCCCAGCATCCTGTCTCCAACAGTGTAATCAACTGCTTGCTTGTGGTTGGTTCTTTTCTATTCGTCATCTACTAGACCTCTATCAAGTAGAGATGTGCTTCGTTTTTAGGAATCGGGTCTTGCTTCGGTCGACCGATTCGTTTAAAAGTTTAGTTTTTCACGTGTGTTTTGTTTTTTTTTACGAATGGAGTTAGTGCGCACTAACGGGGTTAGTGCGCTTAATGTTACCGTTAGTGCGCATTAACTAATGTTAGTGCGCACTGCCAAAAATTGCAACTTTTAAGTAAAACGTATCAATTTTTAAGGAGTTCGTTAGCTAAATGTACGGTTCCCTGCTCCCACTGGTTCGCACCACCTGGAAAACAGGCAATGGGAATGTAGAATCAGTATTTTAATCATCCGTAGTTAGTGCGCACTAACGGGGTTAGTGCGCTCACTGTTACCGTTAGTGCGCATTACCTAATGTTAGTGCGCACTGCCAAAAATTGCAACTTTTAAGTAAAACGTATCAATTTTTAAGGAGTTCGTTAGCTAAATGTACGGTTCCCTGCTCCCACTGGTTCGCACCACCTGGAAAACAGGCAATGGGAATGTAGAATCAGTATTTTAAATCATCCGTAGTTAGTGCGCACTAACGGGGTTAGTGCGCTCACTGTTACCGTTAGTGCGCATTAACTAATGTTAGTGCGCACTGCCAAAAATTGCAACTTTTAAGTAAAACGTATCAATTTTTAAGGAGTTCGTTAGCTAAATGTACGGTTCCCTGCTCCCACTGGTTCGCACCACCTGGAAAACAGGCAATGGGAATGTAGAATCAGTATTTTAAATCATCCGTAGTTAGTGCGCACTATCGCTGGCGAGTGCGCACTACCTAGGGTTAGTGCGCACTACCTTGAGCATGCTCTGTGAGGTCCCCGGAGGCCATTTTGCTTAAAATACACGCACTAATAATTATATTCTTACTACGTGCTGTCTCTCTGAGACAGAGCAGTGAGCTGACAGCTGAGCAGTGCTGCACACACACAGTACAGTTCAACAGAACAAGAAGAACACAACATTATCGTTGATTATTATCATCAACTCTACCACTGTAAGTGTATAATATAATAAAAACATATAAGATTTTGTTTTAGTTTTTATACAGTATTACTTTAGTTAGCTACTTAGTTGGTTAAGTTAAATAGTTAATGCACTTTTTTTTTCGGTGAAGTAGCATAAAATAATATTAAAATAATATTAAATGAAGTTACTTACATTAGGGGAAATTAAAAGTTTAACACACAAAAGTACTTCATTAAATTTTATGCTAATTTAGTGAAAAAAAAGTTTAACAGAGATTGTCAGTGTCAGACAGCTCCCTCCCTGCATGAGAGGCTGGCTGGCTTCACAGACAGGGGGGGGGGGGGAGCTCAGCTGCCTGACCCTCACTGAACTGAATAGTGTATAGGCCAGCAAGCCTCTCACGTAATGCAGGCAGGGAGGGAGCTGTCTCAGCCCTCACCCTCACAGTGACTACACTATGCAGTTCAGTGGCAGGGACATGGGGGGAGGGGAGGAGTGAGGGTCAGGCAGCTGAGCTCCCCCCCCCCCCCCCTACGTAATGCAGGCAGGGAGGGAGCTGTCCTCAGCCCTCACCCTCACAGTGACTACACTATGCAGTTCAGTGGCAGGGACATGGGGGGAGGGGAGGAGTGAGGGTCAGGCAGCTGAGCTCCCCCCCCCCCCCTACGTAATGCAGGCAGGGAGGGAGCTGTCTCAGCCCTCACCTTCACAGTGAGGGCTGAGACAGCTCCCTCCCTGCCTGCATTACGTAGGGGGGGGGGGAGCTCAGCTGCCTGACCCTCACTCCTCCCCTCCCCCCATGTCCCTGCCACTGAACTGCATAGTGTAGTCACTGTGAGGGTGAGGGCTGAGACAGCTCCCTCCCTGCCTGCATTACGTAGGGGGGGGGGGGAGCTCAGCTGCCTGACCCTCCCTCCTCCCCTCCCCCCATGTCCCTGCCACTGAACTGAATAGTGTACTGTCACTGTGAGGGTGAGGGCTGAGGGCTGGCTTCACAGACAGGGGGAGCTGCCTAGCCCCTCCCTGCATTAGTGTGTGAGCTTCTGAACAAACAACTGTCCTATAGCACATACTTTTTTTCATCTCCTTTTTTATTTTCTCATGGTAGGATGGAACGTGAAAGGGAGTCTGGTGGTGGTGACAGGGGGAGGGAGTCTGACTCCTCCCCACCGTCCTCCTCCAAGGTGGCAGCAAGGTCCAGGAAGCCCCGCTTTACCCAGGCCGACGTGGACCTCCTAGCCCGGCTCATGCTCCTGGATGAGGGGAACCTTTACACCCCCCCAGGCAGCAGGCCTAACCTGCAAAGGGAGACTGCTGCCTGGGCCTCTCTCCAGGAGGAGTTTTGCCGGCAGGCCTCCTACCCTCGTGAGGTGGAAGACCTGAAAAAGAAAGGTGAGAAATAATAATGTTGATCATAATATTCAATTATAAATTATGTATATTATTTTGTCATTGAAAATTAAATAGAGTATGATAGTAATACTAGCTACAGTAGCTACTAGTAGCATACATTGAGTTATATAATTATAATGTAATAATTAACTACTATAAGTAATAAAAGTTATAATGTTAAGTAAATATATTTTAAAAAAACAGAAATACTAGTAGCTAGCTACTAGCTAGCTAGCTACTAGTGTACCACCCTTACCCTATACTATACTAGTATTAATACTTAATAACTAGACTACAAAGGAAATAAAATTATCTGTGGTATATTATTGATATTTATATTTATCGTTTTGAAATGGTGGTATTTGGGATTTTTTTGAAAGCCACATTGAAATATAAATAAAATAGTATTTATGTATAACTAACTTTTGTATGTTGCATAAAAAATAATCTAGTAGGTCAAGGCAAAACATGGGCATGTTGTAAAAATTAATCAATGTTATTCTTTTTCCTGTATATCCCTCTAATTTTCAGGTCGCCATCTGCGATTGCACGAGGGTAGGTGGCTCGAGGAGGTCCGCCGAACCGTGGCCCGTTCCGTGCCTGGTAAGTTGTTTTCAGAATACTACACAAGAACAACACACATTACACAAGTATTCAATTAATTGTAATGGAATTTGTGTTTAAAAATGTTTCTTTACTATAACAGTGAATGAATCATTGTGTCTGATCTCATTCTTGTTTTTAAAATTCTAACTGTTCTCTGAATTTGATTTGTCTTGTACAGAACCACACCCAGGCAGGGACGAGGCGGGGCTTCCTGGGCCTAGTGGGAGGCAGAGCTGTCACCAGAGGAGGACGGAGGCAGCAACAAGTAGTGGTCTAGGTAGGAAATAATATATCTCTTGGCACGGCCAGTAAAGTAGTATTATCTGAGGCTGAAAAACAAAATCTTTTTTTTTTTATATCAATCAGTTTTAGTGGCTGGGATTGGGAATGGGGGGAAGTGTGTATTTATTTATTTGTATATATTAAATGACACTGAGTGGCTATGATAGTAAACTAAAGAATTGAAGGTGAAAAAAAGAAGAGGTTTGTAGTGTATCTCCTACCATCATATTCTGTGTAACCTGAGATTGACTATTATTTCTCCTTCCAATCCTTCAAATTATGTATTCTCTCTAATCTATGTTGATAGATTTGATATCCCTCACTCTCCCCCTCACTCCTTCTCCCCTGCAATGACTCCTCATTTTTCTATAATCCTCAAGGTCAATAAACTAAATAAGGGGTAGATTATTTTATAAACTTGCTCGCACGCATCCAGTATTTGCTTTTTTATTTGTCATATCTGACTATGTGTAATGTATGTATAATGTATAGTTCTGTGTCTCATGTTGAATTATTATTTTTTTTTAATTTCTTTACAGGCCAAGATAAAGCTGCCACCAGCCAGCGGCCCACCACTTCCACCAGCACCACCACCAGCGCCAGCGCCAGTGCCAGCACCAGCACCAGCACTGCCGTACTTCCTCCAGGATCTCCTCCAACCTGTAAGTGCTGTTGTGCACAATATTCAAAGTTGGAGGAGATCCTGCAGGAAGTACGGCAGTCAAGGCGAAAATATGATGCCGACTTCATGATGTTGCAGCAGAGGGTCGGAGAGGTACAGGCCAGTGTCTGTAATGTGGAGAGGAGGTTGTTAGCCCTGGAGGAGGCCCCTCAGGAGCAGAGGGAAATGGCTTCTCCTCCTCATGAGATGCCTCATGAGGAGGAGGTGCCAGTTTCCCTCTGCTTCAGAGCAGGTTTTCTCCAGTGGCGGCACCCTCCTCTCCACATGAGCCTGACCCTGCTGCAACATCATGAAGTCAAGGCATCATATTTCGCCTTGACCTGGGCTGCTGGCTGGTTTTTTTTTATTTTAATTTTTTATTTTGACAAAAATGTTTTGTCTATTGAATGTTAATGCTAATAGTTAAATATGTTAAAAAAATAAATGTTTTAACATTGTGCAAAATGTTTGTTTGTTCTTTTTTATATATTATTTTATTAGTCATTTAACTAATAATAATTATTCAAAATAATATAGTATGGTACTACTAAATTACAAAGAGCAGACATGTACGGATGTATGTCTATTATAATCCAACATATTTCATTGTTTTTAGTAGTAACTAAGTTAGTCATACACTTCCATACAACATTCAGTCTGGCTGAATTAGCACAAGTTGTATACTTGTGAGCAGTAGCGCCAACGTCAAGGCTTCAAACCGTGGCTACTGACCATTCACACATCTTTCAACCTGGCCAATACAATATTGTGCACTGTGTGCAGTGTGTGCAGCACTCAAGCTACTGCAATGACTCACACGTCAATGCCAAAAATTGCTCCATGACCAAGACAGCCATTTGAAGCAAAAACTTTAATGCTTGTGATACTAAAGTAGGAGTAAGGACTAGGAGAAAGCAGACTCATGAACAAAAATCCTTCAGAAATGTACAACTTCTGGGTGCTCAGTTTCTCTTTTTATTACACTCAAGGGGTGTTTGTATATATTTGGTTAATCAATATATTGTTACAGTAGTGGATATAACAGTAACAGTTTATATCCAACTAGTAGCTAGTAGTAGTAGCTACTAGTTGGATATAAACTGGATATCCAAGTAGTAGCTAGTAGTAGTAGCTAGCTAGTAGCTAGCTACTACTAGTACAACCACTAGCTACTTAGTTAGAGTATCAACCTCTCTGTGCACTGTAAGTGCAATTTTATATTGTATTGGCCTGAAATTCTTTCATACTTCATTCACACAATCATGCTGTCGGAGATGGACGCTGAGGCAGAAGAACCCAGCGAGGACTTGCCTGCCTCAGAGGTGGACACTGGGGGAAAGGAGCCTGGGAGTGAGAAGCCTGTGTTGGAGACGCAGCAGGACAGAGTGTTCATGTCTTGTGACTCCCAGACTGGCTTCTCCTGTGGGCCACAAGAGGCAGCAGCGGCAGTGTTGTGGGCCGCTGCTGCCTCTTGTGGCCGGGCACCCCAGCAAGCGATGCGGGGAGCACAGCTGCATAGAGCCAAGCCTCTCTTCCACCCCTTGACCTTGGATCTCGGCCCTCGACAAGAGGCTCACTCCTCCCAGTCACAGGGAAAGTTCGGATACCCAAGCTGTGGAAAGTTCGTTTTGATAAAAACCAATTGCTCGACTAAGTCTGGAGACAAACGTGCACGGTGTGGACTCACTATGTTCCCTGTCATTGAAAATACTCTTCACTTTGCACACTTGTTGGCGGGCAGGAAAGAAAGTGCTGTGCTAGTATTGCAAGATCAGGCCACATTGAAGCTTTCTGTGCCCAATATCTCAAGGGATCTGAGTCCATGCTCTGAATTGGCTCAGACAGAAACTCTTAACATGCAGTTCTGAAACATTCTCCTGCAGGTAGGACTCAGTAGTAGTAACTCTTCTGCCAACAGCTGATGCGATTGCTTGTGACATGGCAGGCAGTTCATTAAATGTGGGATGACTCATATTTTGATGTGTTATGGAAGGGGTAGGGGGAGCAGCTGATCATACTAGTACTTGAGCAGGATGGAGTTGGAGACTGAGAGGATAATACTAATTCTTTTCATCGTTACCAGTGGAACAGACCCTGTTAGACATTATGTTTTCAACCATTTTAATCAACTTTTTTTTCCAATGTGTAAGAGCATTGTTCTTGAGAGCAATACTGCCTTTCACACGTGGGTCACACATCGTGGCTAACATATAGCAATCCCTTTGCATGAGAGGTTTCAATCTTTTTCAACTTGCTCTTTTTAAGCATTTAACAAGCATTAACACTTCCTTAGAGAAATCTGGATGATGCAGAAATTCCTGTAATACCTCCTCCAGATAGTTTATTACAGGGATGACACCACCCAAAGTGGCATTAGCTGAACTCAATGCATCAGTATATACTTTGAAAGGCTTGAGGACATGCACCATGTGTGCAATGTTTGTCCAGTCCTGACATCCAAGAGGATTTTCCAATCCAATTTCAGTTGCCATTGCCAAATCATGAAGAGGTGTCTGCTGTTCAGACAACCTCTCCAACATAAGATAGGTGGAATTCCATCTGGTAGGCACATCCTGAAGAAGGTTGTGCAAAGGTGCGCCAACTGCTATTTGCCTCTTTCTGAGTTGCTTCCCACTTTTTACACTACGATTGAAATGCCCAGCTATTTTGCGACACTTTTCAATCAACCGCTTCAGGAGTTGACTACTACAACTAGTAGTAGTACCACCTTCCTTGCCACTAAGCCCCAAAGCATCCCTCACTATCAGATGCAGGGTATGTGCAAAGCATCGGATGCCGCTGAATCTGCCATCAGCCAGAGCCTTAATAATACTGGAACCATTGTCAGTAATGAAAAATCCATTTAAGCATTCCATATCACTGCTTCTAAGGAGCCCATTCCATTTTTCCATCATCCCCTGAATTGCGTGTAAGATATTTTCTGAAGTATGTCTCTTGTCTAGCACTTGAGCATGCAGTAAAGCCCAATGGTATCCTGGCGAAACCTTTTTGGAGCTGCTGCCACTGCCACTGCCAATGCTGCTAGTGCTTACAGGTATTAATGCCTCATCCAGCTGCCACCAATGTGCTGTTAGAGACAAATATGCATGCATTGCATTCATACTAGTCCAAACATCAGTGGTGAGATGGATGCTCCTCCCCTTTGCCCTTGCCATCATAATCTGCATTTCAGCACGACATTTTCTGTATAGGGAAGGAAGCACCTGACGGCTAAATGTACTTCTTGAAGGAAGTTTGTAGTAAGGGGCGAATAATGGAGCATCCGCCTTAAATCCCTCATTTTCTTACAATCTGCAGTGGCTGATCATCCAAAGCAATCATTAGAGCAATATGTCGTGTACCCACTTTAGACATTGCCTGCTTCCTGCTCTGTGACACTGCAGAAGAACACCACCCCATCTGCTCCATGGTAGCTTGCCGCTGCTGCTGGGGATGAGGAAGAGGAGACTGCTGCTTCTGCAGATGCACACAATCTGTATCTTCTTTAGTACTACTACTTTCCTTCTGTGGCTGCTTCCCTGTTGCTTTACTTGAAGCCTGGGCAAGCACGGTGGGACCAGCTTCTTCTGCAAGCAACAGTGCTCTATGTTCTCTTTCAAGGTGATATTTCATGTTGCGTTAGTAAGATGTCCAATAATTCTTCCACAGGCTCACCATCTTTTTACAATGGATACATTGTCCAAATCTCTGGTCAGCCACAACATGATAATGATTCCAAATCTTTGATGTCCTTGTACTGTTCCTTACTCTAGGCTGGATACTTGTCATTTTCATACTAGTAGTAGAAATAGTAGTAGTAGTAGTAGTAGTCACACGTGGATGTTCAAATGGTGTAGGGGACAGGGTACCAGCAATACTGCTGGCACTGGCAGTAGTTGTTTGTTTTGCAATCTGACTAACATTGTCATTGCTTCTGTTCTCCTCCTCCCCTCCTCCTTCTCCTCTGAATGTTTACTAGCCAAAAACTCCTGATCATCATCCTCCTCCTCCTCCTCCTCCTCCTCCTCCTCAATATCTGATTCTTCATCATCATCAAATATTTTCTGTATCACCATTCTTTCATCTAATCTTTTCACCTTTCCCTCAAATTTTGCTCGTTCCTTCCCTTGCAACAAGTTTCCTTGCACTTCTACATCCTCTTTCTTCTCAAAAAATCGCAGTTTTTTCCTAGGGACTGGCAGACAGCTCTTTCCAGTAGCACTATCACTAGCAACACGTTTTTTTCCAGAGGGTACTGGTAGGGGCATTATGATCCTGTGGTCAAAGAAATATATAATAAATATAGTACATTAAACAAGTTAATAAATTAGTTTGGTATTCATATTTAAAACTTTATTGAGCTAATAGCATTAGCTAGCTAGCTATTGCTTGCTAAGGCTACCCCCAGACCACAGGACAAAGAAGGATATAGTGATTATTTTTTATTAGTCAGTGAGTGACACTGACAATTGATAATTTGATATAGTATACTTACTAATATATTATATTGCAATTTATACCATGCATTGGCCAGAGCATCAAACTGCAGCAGACTGAGACTGAAACTAGGCTGCAATACTTCAGTTCACTCATTACATTAGCCTCCTGGCAGGACTGGCTAGGCTTTTCTGTTAATACTACATGCAAGCCAAGCATTGAGGTTAGAGAAGTCCTATTCTTATTTTTTCATATCCTTTTCAGGCCTATTCTGTTCTTTGGACTAAAATAACTTCTCCCTCCCACTTCAAGTCTTACCCACAAATCTCACACACAGGAGCAGAAGCCTTAAGCCAAGCACAAGAAACATTAATATAGGATATTGGACAGACTATTGGCCAATTATAGGTTTAGTAGTAGAATTGATTTGATAGTAGTGACTCACTGGCTTTAATAGCTAGCCATAGCCAGTGACACTAGGCTAATAGCCAAGCTAGCTATTAGCCT